>NW_009716602.1:57645-63759 GCF_000703405.1 Apaloderma vittatum
CAAAAATAAATCTTTCCCCATCCCTCGCCTGAAGAATTCATGTGGCTCATTAAAGTTTAATGCAATAAACATGCTCTTGCAGTCTTGCCCAGGTACTTCACCGCCACTCATGAATGACACGGGATCAGTCCCATTTGTGCCTCTACTCTGCTGTTGGAACATGATTACAGAACTTTTCCCTTACTGTTGCAAGTCTGCAATGAGAAAAGAAAAGGGGGAAGAAGGACAAAAGAAGGAGAAATGCGTATTACGTAAGATCCCCCGAAAACAATTCTGCAATTGGCCTTGATAACAAGGGGAGCATGCGGCAACTCGTAGGTGTGCAGAAGTTAACATGACAGACTGCTGAGCGAAATCCATTTAAGAGGTGTTCAGTATCGCCGAGGTGAGGGCGGTGTGGTGTGATGTGGCAGTTGCTGTGGAGAACCTTTGGCTGTATGGCCAGGAGCAGAATACAGCACGGAGGGTAAGGCGAGCCTGGGTGGTGCCTAGGTGTAGGAGGCAAAGCTCCAGCGTTCGACATCCTCTCTCTGCAGCAGTTCATTGCTTGCAGGCTTGTGTTATGCAGCTCTGTCTATTCTCCGTTACTACACAGCCACCACAGGGATGAGGTTTGGAAAAAGCACAGAATGTTTCTCGTAGTGCAGATGTTTTCAATGAATTCACCCTTCAGAACTGAAAGCAAAGGAGGCCTGGAAGGGGAAGAGCAAAAAATATTCGGTTCATCCATATGTAGACCCAACGTGAGCCTGGGAGACACTGAGTGCCCCCTGTGAAGTGACAAGTGCCCTCAGTCTTCACTGAAGTTCTGCTGAAGGCAGTGGGTACGTCTGCATGGCAGTTGCAGCAATCACTGCTTTTTGGCTCGGGAAATTAGCCCTTGTGGCTGTGCTCTGGCTTCTAGAGTATGCACGCTTCAGTATCTCTTTAGAGGCTTGTCTGATGAGAAGGGAAAACATTCAGCATCTTGCCAGATCAGGGCCTGGATTCTGAAATATTTTTGTAGGTTAAAATGAGAATGCATATGCATGGGCTTGTTTTTAGGCGAGCTGAGCACTTGTAGCTTGCAGAGTTGGGTATAAGTTTTAGATGTTCTGAGTCTCTAGAAATCAGTTTCAGAAGTGGGGTTTTTTTTCCCCCTGATACTGTGCTTATCGCCCTTGCCTCCAATCTCCTCTGATGTTATAGTGTATTTTAGCTATGAAACTGTATTATTTAAGCCATTTATGATACCATTTGTTTGGGAAACAGTATAAAATCTGCTCTATCTATCCAATTTAGGGATTTACACTGCTACTCAGCAGTGTAAACCTCTGAGTGACTTCCATGTAAAATCAATCAACGATAGTGAAATCAAGTGGAAAAGCTGAGAATGTCACTCAAAATAAGGCTCCCTTTCTTCCACCATGGCTCTAACTCAGCCAGCGACCTGAAATCTGTCCTGTTTCACTCATTGCAGAGCCTTTGGGTACAAATGTACCCTCTAGCATTTTCCAAAAGAAGGCCCATTATGCAGTTCCCACTACTTTTACATCTTGGGAACTTGGACAGCTGGAAAATTTGTGTGAGGACCCTTGCCACTGTAGTGTCTCAGATGCTAACCTAGTTCTAGAGAGTACCATCAATTTTATTCTATGTGAACAGGCTTTCTAGTGTTACAATATTTTTTGCAAAATATTTAAAAAGGTGCCAATGTATATACAAGATGTGGGTATGGCTACAGGTCTGTCTTTATGTGCTTTTGATGCCCTCCCTCCTTATCCCCACATCTGTTTCCAAGAATGTCATACCTGGAAAGAATCATTTCAAATTAATTCAATTTGTTTCAAAGCAGCCTAAGCTTTGTCCCTCACAAGGGCCACTCAATCATATTACTGCTCCTGTGAAACTCCTAATGGGACACAAAACAAGTAAAAGTAGATTCAGGTGATCTCACATAAGAAACATACTAATTAAATCTGGCAGCAAAATGACTTTGTGAATTTGCTTTAATCCTGTTTTTAAATTAGGCCATATGTATTTTGGCTCCAGATTTCACATGCTCTATTTTCTATGAACTTCCTTTTAACTATGTGCTGCGGTCAATTCACATCCAATTGTTTGAAAACCAGTCTTAGGTGATAACTCTGCATGATTAAATATGAGGTGTCTAATTCTGCTTTCAAATCCACCTGTTCCTTTGAAAAACTCAGTAACTATCTCGTATGGGAGCTTCAAAGCTGTACTGATCTGACTGTCCCTACTAAAACCCCAAATGTTGTAGATCTCTGTGTTTTATGAGAAATTTTCCTTAGAGGAAAACTAGCTTTAGGAAGATGGGGATGCTTGCTTTAAATTGATAGTGTTTCTCACATTGCCATTTTATAACATTACTTATGGGGGAATATGAACTTGCTGACTAACAAGACTAAGAAGGGGCAGACTGACTAACAAGGGCTTTTTCTTGAAGTCTTCTTCTGTACGGTCTTGGTATTTAACCCACTCTGCAGGAAGTTGGGCTTGCAAGGAGGCCTGTGTTAGCCCAAATGTTAGCGGTCAGTATCTACTTGAATAAATAATCAGCCATGATGGGTGCACTTCCCTGTTGTGCTCATTTTAATGTCATGCTGCAGGTGGCATTCTGGATGTATGGTGGTACCCGAATGGACTCTTTCAGGAGATGGAGGCAAATTCCTTGTTACTTCTAGGACTGAGGATACTGGTGACACTTCAATTTCTCATGCTTCCTGTGGTATGCTATGTTTTTGATTTATTTTAGTGTTTTATCTTAACAGTTTTAGCTTGTTCTAAGCTTGTTAGGAGTGTTTTGTGGTCTGTGCTTTAGTCTGTGTATGTGGTGGGGTAGGGATGTGTGTGTGTGTTACGAAGAAATTGTTCAGAGGCCATTCTGGGCAGAAAATCTATCCATGTCATCTCGGAAGGACTGGACTTGGTGAACTAGGTGGTCCTGCTTATCTTCATTGTATACTGCTCTCTCCTGCACCAGTGACATAAAATATGTAGCAGCCTTGCTTTCTCATAATAGATGTGGCAGCAAAATTCTTTCCCCGAGCACCTTTCCAGAGCATCTGAGTCAACCATTCAACAAGCTAGTGTAACCTGCTACACCTCTGTCAAATTGCAGGGGACTCCATCAGCTCACTGTAGCAGAAGATTTGGCCATCCTTGTTCCATCAGGGATTAGTGGATGGGAAATATACCTAGACATATGCACAGGTAGCAGTGCACACCTAGAGTACGTATCAGCACGTACTCCTTAGAGCTCCTGCTTTGCTGGGGTGACAATCTGGTCTGTTTGAGTTTGCATCAGCACATATCTCTTGATCCCTGAGCACTTAGTCACTCCTGCACTGAGCAGTAACGTCCAAGAGCAAGGAAAAGGCACCAGCGATGCCCGTGCTTGTGGGTACACACGTGTGCATGTAGCACAGAGAGAATAAGTGCTACTGTTGAATAAGCGTCCTATCTACAGAGGTGTGAGGTAGTCACATTACTCAGGAGCGTGCTGAAATGATTGATGCTAAAAATGTCGTACCGCTGCACTCCACACAGTGCACTTTAAAGAAAAACCAAGGCAGGGCATATTAAATTTTATTGAGAGTAGGTTTTGCAAGTTTTTAAGAGGCCATGTGCCACGCTTCCTTTTTTAGGATCCAACTACCAAAATTAAAACCAGTAAATCTTTCTAAAAATAACCTGTGAAAAAACTTTCCCCTGTGTGAAAATGAGGCATGTTAATGTCCTCATGTGCCTTGGTTTTCCAAAAAAACAGCGCCCTGTTGGAAAGCGCAGTCGATTCCCTTTGCACAATGCCAAACCCTGTGTATCACCTCTTCACCTTGTTGCCAGGGGTATGAGGCTGGTTGTGACCAGCTCTGGAGTTCAAGCCAGTAACTCGCATAGGGATGGGAGGACACTCTCTGCTAATGGAGACAGAAGACCCTGATTGCGACAGGCTGCCTGAAGAAGTGAACGGGATTTGGATCACTACATCTGGGGAAGATGGAGTTGTGGGAAGACGAAGGATTTAAAAGTCAATCAGATACAAATTTATTGCATGGATTTTAATGAGGAATGTGTGCTTTGTGGGCATGGCTGTATGCATACTCACTGTTTGCATTCAGTGAGCAAAGACACGTGTGAAGGGTGTTTGCATAACATGAATGGGAAGTAGGTAGGGTCGTTCTTTCTCACAGTCATGTTCTTTCTGTTTATATATATATATAATTTACATTTATTGCAAAATATTATGTACTCAGGCTGTGGCATATGTTAGGCTTGCTATTTCACTATTATATGTTGAATTTGTGGGGGAATATGAGGGAGGCAGGGAAGATAATTAGGGTCCTGGAGAGGTGATAATTGCCAGTTAAAGGGGCATATAGTTTGCATAAGCAACAAGGAAAGAGATTATCTTAGAGATTTTGGAGAGTTTCCACTCTGTGTGCTTGGAGGCAGAAACAGAAGTGCTATTCAGATCTTTTAAGACCGTACCTTTGTGCCTTCCTCAGCATCTAGAAAGTGTCGAGCCCAATTTGTGTAACTGCGGTTTGCACAGAAGAATAGTGACTATTCCTGCGGAACTGCGTCTGTTTGCTGGGGTCTAGTAGGTGGTGAGTGTGGAGGGAAGCTCCTTTGCTGCAGCTGGCTAGAACTGAAATGTGAAAACATAAGTGCAAAGGGGAACCCTGTGTGAACTAGGACAGCATTCCCTTCTCTTAAAGTCTGTGAGTCTAGATTTTGGAGACTATCTCCTGATAAAATTATGGGCTATGTACTGCAAGTGCAGGTGGGAAGGTTTCTGGAAAAGGTAATAAGTGAAGTCTGAAGCAAACACCAGAACAGCATTTCCTCCCCTCAGCCCACTCTTCCCAAACTAGCACTTTCTCTGCAACCACTGGCAGTAATAACCAATCCTCATCTAAAACATCTCTTGTTAGAGCCTTTATTGTATTGGCAGTAAGTGCATAACGAGCCAGTGCTATGAGTAGTTTTGTACTGATAAAAAACCCAATCAAGCCAAACACAGAAAATAGTTTTTTAAAATACATTCTGAAATGCTTTCTTGCAGTTCTAAAAACAGTTTACAGGAGATGTTGAAGACAAAGTGCGAGATGTAGATACCATGTGTTTGCTTTTAAAGACTGGGGTAATGCTTAAGAAAATCTTTGGTTCTGAAACATGCTCTAGAGGGCCAAGCTCACTGCTGTGTAGTCATGAAAGATTCCGATGGAGCAAGTGGGATTGGAACCATTTGCACTGGGAGTTGATGTGATCTCAAGCTAACCTCTGTACATTGTCTGGTGTCACTGGGACATTCGCCACAAACTTCTCTAGGAGCTAGAACCAGGCCCCTGCAGGGGCCAGGTCTTCTCAGGGATCTCTTTCTGTTAATCTGAGCCACTTCTGCCCATTTCAAAAATTGCGGCCAATTTGCTGTAAAAACAGATGTGCCTGTGATATGTCTCTTCCTCTAAAATTTACAGCCTGGATTGCTCTTGTTGCTTGCATGGCAAAAAGGCAGGAGGCTGGGCAGAGAGGAAGGAGCAAGAACCTTTGCTGGTGTGTTTGCATATCTACTGAGAAACAAATATGTGGAGGAGGAAACAGGCTTTTTTTTCCCAGTAACAATCCTTGCAGCAGGGAGGATAAGGGGAAGGCTGGGGGAATGGCAGGGTGTGCTTTTGTTTCCCCCATGTCTTTGCCCAATGGCCCAAGGAATCCTGCCACACAAACAAGTGATGCAGTTCCTTGGTTTTCACTTCAGTCTGCTACCTCCAGGTTCTGGGAGTTTTGGAGATTAACCTAAGCCTTGAGAACCAAGTCACCCCAGCTCTATTCAAGCAGAAGATGCCAGCCAGTGGCATTAGGATACACACAGGGGAGGGGTCTCTGTGCTGGCTGTAGAGGAACCTGAAGGAAATGAGCACCTCCAAGGTGAGGTTAGACTTGGCTGGTTACACTGGGCTGATCTTGCTTGGGCTGGGGCAAGGAGGAGCAGCCCAGCAGTGCTTGCTGTGCCTCCCTCATGGCCAGTGAGCCCCTCTGCTTGGGCTACTGTGGCATGAAAACTCGGGCAGTTCTGGGGGGCATCATTCCTTGGGGGTGCTCACC
>NW_009716602.1:63773-95908 GCF_000703405.1 Apaloderma vittatum
GGCTTCGGGACAGAGCGGGCTCCCCGGCGCCTTGGAGCCAACTGTTGATTCCTCCCCTGTCACCACCTCTTTTTACTCTGTGTGTGGCATCAGAGCAGCCAGCAGGATGTAACTATAGACTAGGACTATTTAGGGCTGTCATTGCTGCTGACCAACACGTCCAGCAGGTTGACTCAGGAAGGAGAAGGGATTCTTTTTTTAAATGTAGTTTTTCAGACTCAAGCTTTTGCACTGCAGTGGACAGGGAGTGCTGCTTAACTAGAAAAGCTGCTTTAAGAGAAAGTTTCCTGATTTTGTTTTATGATGGGGGAAAAATAAGATTGTTCTCTTGCATGAAGTATGCTGGGACGGCTAGAATACCCCTGCCAGGGCTGGTGGGACAGGGCAGCAGTGTGAGCAAGGAGAGCTGGGCTTTGGGCACTTGCACGCTGCGAAGGCTGGTGAAGCTTTGGATCCCCTCCTGACTGCAGATCTTCACAGCAGCATTCCTTGTGTGACAAGCCTTTTTCACATTTCCCCATTCAGCTGATTGTGGGTGCTGTGCTATTTTAAACCCACATGGAAGTATGTTTTTAGGACCATCTGCTACCGGCCCTAACCCAGATGATACAGTTAGAGCCTGCCCACAGCATCCTCCCCTCCTTCAGACAGTTCCAGGAACAAGCGGTGAGTCAGTCCCGCAGCTGAACTCATATTTAGCTAACCCTGATATCCTGCCTATCAGAGAGGCTGCACAACGGCCTTCCCAGGTGCAAAGCCCTGTTGTTTCCATTAGTTAGAGGATGCTTGGAATTTAAAAAAAAACCACCACACAAAAAACCCACGAAAGCAAATGTCACATTAGTTAGTGCATCAACTCCTCATTCTGCAGCGTGAGGAGGGAAAAGCTGTTCGTCACCACGCAGCAGCTTGCTGCTCTTGCTTCAAGGCTGAAGGGCAATTTCTGCCCATGGCTGACCAGCGGGCTCACGGGCCTCCCCTTGCCGGTAGCTGCGGTGGTGCTGTCGAGGCAGAGGCTCTCCCTCCTGCCAAAACATCTTTGTACAGCTGGAGTGTGGTTATTTTTTCCTTTGGGTGCTAGAAGTGAGCGTAGGCGTCTCCTTGAGCAGTCCGAGGGCCAGTGTCACCTGTCAGGGTCCCTGCCTTCTCTCATCAAGCAAATGTAGTTAAACACATCCTGTGGATCTGGATGAAGCTCTTTTTCTCCACCTTAGGAGCTTCCTGAGCCTGAAATGAGATTTCAGCCAATGGATCATCTGAAACACCATCCCGGAGAGCTGCGTGACTAAGAACCGGTATTTATAAGTCATTACTCAGGATATTTTAAACTTCTGCTCTTTGATCCCTGTATGATCCAGCAGCCTCTTTCTCGCTGTTTAGCAAAACCGGCAAAACGTGCCCTACTCTGTCATCACATTTCTCCTGGATCCACTTAGCACGCTGCACCGTTTGCCACCCAGCAGGTTAATGACCCATAATTACCTTCTTCATATAATGAGGAAAGCTCAATATCTCCACAGCGTACATGCTAGCATACAGTCTGGGCACAGCCTTCCAATGTTAAATGATACCTGAGGCCGTGTCCTGCTCCCAGTGAAGCGGCGGTAAATCCCCCATCGCCTCCACACAGCCGCCGACTTCCCAATTCTGCAGCACGGAGAAAAAAACCCTCCTTGATGCTGCTGGCAGCGTTACCTGCAAAATGAGTATGAAACAGGAATGTTGTTTTATTTAGGCTTACACGGTATTTGTGTTGCTTCCATGTCTGCACAGATCAGGTCTGGCTCCAAGGAGCTTTTGCGGGTATCCTGTTTCGATCAATGTTGTTTTAAATAAGTATTGTGAACCTAATTATTTAGTGCTGCTCACATGACGCTGAATTTGCCATGGTACTCTTGAGACAGGCAGGCTTTATCCTGCTCAACAGAAACATCCGCAGCTGTACCACACTCTGCTTTAGGCTCCTTGGAGTTACTTCATCGTCGCCTGACAGCTGTGTCCCCTGACCATTATCTGGTGGCCGCATACTTCAATAGCGGACTGTATGTACTGTATGCACTAGACTACGGTGTGACCTGACAGCTTGGCTTCCTCTCCCAGAGTATATCTTCTGCTACTCTTTAGCATCCTACAGTTTATCTGTGGTCAGCTTTCTTACCCATTTCCTGCCAGCTGCTACTGGTCTTTTAGTCAGCTCCGCCAGGCATACAGGCAATGGTGAGCTTTCTGAGCCTTTCGTTGCGTTATTTCATGGATGTAGGCTTTGCAAAAGCTGCCCTGTAATCTTAGATAAAGGATTTCTTTGTAGGTAGTGTCATGGCAATTAAAGAATGCCACTCGAAGAAACACGCCTCCTGTTTATGACACAGTATTAGTTTTATTTCAGTTCTTGTATTGTTGCAGTGTTCCAGCTGGGGCTTGAGGAGTGAAGAATTGTTTCTAGCAACAATTGTATTTCATTGCCTCAGCACAAAGGTCTCAGCTCTTGGTATCCTTCTTCCCTCCTTTGCCGAGTTGTCCCACAGGTATGTTAAAGCAGCTGAGGGCAAGTCCCTGCTCTGGAGCCAAAATTTGGTGTTTTGCAGGATGATAATTCCTTTGCCTAAGTTTCTTGGAAAATCACTACTTCTCCAAGCTGTGACTGGACTGAAGGCACTGAAGTGTGGTTCATGTGCTCAGCTCACTTTGGAGGCATGCCCTCTGCTGCAGCAGGGTGCAGAAACTGCAGAGGGTCAGTTATTGGTGGACGTATCCCTTGCTCCTATTTTGTCTGTCAGGTCAGGTTTTAGGTTTACCGTTAGGGCTATTCTGGGAAGCATCCACTCTGAAGGAACCAAGTATTTAGACTTCAGGGCTATTAAATGAGGGTTTTCTCTCTGCCCTGACTTCTTCCTGATGGGAGCTCCCTTCCCAGGAGCGCCCCAGTCAGCTCCAAATGAGGTGAGTGTTCAGTGGGGCAGAAATCAGCTCCCCAGACTCTGAGGCTCCAGCCTAAAAGAAAAAAAAAAAAAGGCTTTGAAACAGTGAAAGAAGAGCTCAAAGAATTTCCCTTTTTCTTTTTTCTTTTTTTTTTTTAAATCACTTTAAACCTTTATGAGGTTTATGAGTCAGCATGTAATAGATCCTTATACTGGGGCAGTGTGGAAGTTCCTGTGACTTCTTGTGTGCTCTTTGCTAAGTCCTGACACATACCACCAGTAGCTGCATCCTCTGTGATTAAGTATAGGGAGGGCATGGAGGCTTGACCGTGTCCTGTTCAGCCATGCAGGCTAACTGCACACTTGGAAGCTGGAGTGCTTTAGGCCAAAAGCTGAGGCAGATCACATGGAAAATCAAGAGGAAGAAGAAATTGTGCTCCAGCAGTGGAGTTCACTGCTGAGCTTCTGGGGGACTGAACGTTCATGGCACAGTTTGTCAAAACAAAAGCAAAGCAGAGATGTCTTCCTGCCATCCAAATGGTGGGAGGAATTGGTTCCATCCTTTCCCATTCCTCATTCATTCTGAAACTTAATGATGATAGCTGGGAGCAAAGGTTATGTTCTTTTTCTGAAACAGTTTTTGGAGGAGCCTGTCAATCTCAGCAATACGTTGAGGGTGCCTGGAGAGGTTTGTCTCACTATCCTAGAGCCAGAACATGTGAATACTCTGTGCTCTGTGTTCAGCATTGTTGCCTGCTTTATCCTGGCCACTTTAGTAGACATGTCTAGGAAAAATCCAGTCCAACCGCAGAATGCTAAGATGGAAATTACTTGTTAGAGCCTTCTGTGCCTGCTGTGGGGCTTCTGTGATGTACTGACAGAGTTACAGATCTTAAGGCACTGATGCATTTGGCTTATTAAAACTCAGCTTCCAGTGAATCTGCTTGACCCAATGATGTAGATCTGCCAGTATAACTATTCTTCTCCCCATTATTTACCACTCCAGCAATTTTTAAAATCAGATCTAGCCTGCAGTAGCAACTTTTTTTCATTTTGTCCAGATAATTGCTAAGGATAGTGAGGAGCACAGGACTGAGGAGATTTCTATGGGATCCCATCAGACATCTTCTGAAGATGGGGATGATTCAGTTAAGATTGCCTTTTTGAGCACTGTTGGCTCACCAGCTTTTAATTGATTTAATATGAAGTACATTCATTCTTGATAGTGCTAATTATTTTAATAAGAATGCCATGTGGGACTGCATTAAATGCCTCACAGATGTTGAAACCCACAATGTAGACACAGCTACCTTTATCAGCTAAACTTGTAATTTCACTAAAAAGCAACACCAAGCTCATCTGACAAGACTTTTCCATAAAGCCGTGCTGATGACTATTAATTATGCTGCCATCTTTTAAGCTTTTTTCTTCTGACCCACATGAGCCTGTCTGAGCGGGATGAAGCTGCAATGCAAATGAGACATGGGGGCAGAGGGGACTTGTTAAACCGTGTCATCTCCAGGCCAGAAGCTGCATTGAGTAGTATTAGTTGTAAGGAATAAGAAGGAAAGACTGCTGCCTTTTTTACCTTGTGAACCCTTTCCATCAATCCAACTGATTCCTTGATCAGCATTAGGCTGACCAACTTGTGACTTCCCAGACTGTTTGTTTTATGCTCTGTAAACAGTGATGCCTCACAAGCTTTTTGCCGGTCTTGTTGAAGTTCTACAGTGGCCCAGGACGTGTGAAAAATCAACACGAACATTTTTGAGAACTCTTTGGTACTTTTCTTTAGTATGCTGGAGTGCAACTTACCAAGTGCTGCTGATTGAAAAAAGTTCAGTTCTGATAGCTGCTGTTTAACTTTCCCCTAAGTAACTGATGAAATAGAAAGTGTTTCCTTATCATTTTGAGATAAGAATACATCATCCTGCTACTTTCCAAATACAAACCTGAAATATTTATTGAATACTTCTGCTTTTATGAATCATGACTGACAGTTTTGAGATTTCTATCTAGCTCTGGAGCTATCCCATTGTTAGAATTTTGTTTGTTCCTGATACATTTAAATGGTTCCTCTTTATTGTTCTTACTGGCTGCAGATTTGTGTGTTGATGCCTTTAATTTCCTACGTTAATTTCCTCACTGCTGATATATGCACACCCACACTGTCAAATCCAGATGCAAGTCTGAAGTCCAAACTACTGAAGTTTTAATGAATCTGGGCCCCTGTATTTGTCTTGACCCAATACAAACAAGTAGCTACAAAGCTTGGATTGAGTTTTAATTTCTGAATTTCACATCCCTTTCCTTCAAATCCAGAAGAGCTGACATGTTTCAAAGCCATCTCTTATTCAGTGTCTCTCAGTTTTCTAGCATCAAGATTAGAAGAAAAAAATCACCTATTCATATAATTCCTGTGAACCAGGAATGAACTGGTTTGTACTGCGACAAAAATATCTGGGTTATTTTTTGGGTGGTGAGTATGGACTTTGCTACAGAGGTAGCCGGTGGATGGGGCTACTCATCCTCTGATCCTATGCAGAGCTCAAACCTGTTGCAGAACTGGCTGCAGAGACTAGAGGATTTCTGCAGGTTTGGAGCAGCTATCGAGTACGGAGGTGGAGACTTTGGTCCAGGTATTGCTGTGGTGTGTATAAATAAGGGAAGATGGGAGATAGCGGGACAGTGGGGAGTAATGAATTCCTTGTAATGAATCAGGGCTGAAGCTGTGCATGTTACTTCCCTGTCCTTCTGAGCAGTCACTTGTAGCAATTTCTAGCCGTGGGTGTGTGACCAAGGGGGTAAGCCTAAGTGCTGCCTTGTTTTGAGTTTGGAGGTGTGTGGCAGTGGCATCTGGAGACATTGGGTGGGTTCAGTGGGACTTTCTCATTGCTTCCTCCTAGCTGCTGCAGGGAGTGTGAGATGTTTTTCAGCCTTCTTGCTGCTGCCTCTGAACCAGCACGCTGCCGTCTGCTGCAGTTGTGCGTGGGATGTTGTGCCCCAGGGGCTTAGAAAAGCCCTTCTAGGCAACAGAAGGTGAGTTGTTAATTTGGTTTGCATCTGGGTGACCAGTTATTGACTTCTCAGCTAGGTAAAGTTATTTAGAAACTTATGTAGCTGGAAGGACGCTGCAAACCTAGCTGAAAACTCTCCTCTCTTTCCCAGTAATAGACTTTGATTTGCCATAGTTCATTTCCCTCTGAAGTCTGCTTTTTGTAGATAACATAAAGCACTTGGCATAGTGGTTGATAACTGACTGTATGAAGCATGACATTTTCCTAGATACAGTATGCCATATGAACACTTGTCTTTTGTATCAGAACCCATAAACAAGAGTTGACTGAGGGCAAATAGCTTGCTCAGGTCCTTCGGAGAGGCAGGGAGTGAGAGTCGGGGCTGAGGGGAGTGTGATGTGGCCACAGCTGCTTGAGGAGGACATGTCGCAAGAGAAGGCAAAGCCTAAGGGCAAATGATCCCTGTGAGCCAGCTGGTAGCAGGTGAGGTGCCTCATGATGTGGACAGGAAAAAAAGTCTTTTGGAAACTTAATTTCCTCCTTGCTTGTTTTTCTGTACAGTGATTAAAATACTGACATGTTTTTCTGTCTCTTGAGCACAGCAATCCAGCTCTCCTCCCACCTCCGCCCGACCAGTGAAACCTCAGAAATCAGCATGAAGGACTGGGACATCCCTGCTGGGTTTGGTCCTGGACAGCCATGTTGGGAGAGATGATGGTGGCCAAGCCCTCTGGTGAGGCTGTTAACCTCTTAGTTTCTCCCTCATTGCCCTACAAAGAGAAGCTAAAAATAGCAGCCAGTCTTGCAGAGTTCTTGGAAACTTAATTCCTTAGTATGAATAAAGCACTGAGCTCGGTGTCTGGCAAGTGCTCCATGTTGTAAGATGAAGCATTATGTGTGCCAGCGAATATGCAGAACTGTGTAGTATATTTTAAAAGTAATGAAGCTTCACACCTTCACCTTTGCTATTAAAGCTTTGCCGAGAGCTAGATTCACACTGTGGCGCTGCTGAGAGTTATTGAGGGTACTTGTGAACTGAGGGGAAATGACTGCCCTTCTCCTTAACAGTTCTGAAGGCTTTACAGGAGCAGCCTGGCTCCAGCCAACGCAGCACTTACCCAGAAAGGTAAAGGAGAGAGAAACTGGTCGCATCATGAAGGGCAGCTAGAAGGATATGGGAAATGCGTAGTTTTAAGGAGTCAAACTGAAGATACTTGGGGTTGAATTTTCAAGCCTCTTTTTCTAAACTGTGAATGCAAGCTGCAGGCAGGCAAGTATAGGACAGAGACAACTCAAAGAAATGCTGACTTGCTCATGAAAATGCAGATTTTACAGTTGTGTGTGTAAGAACATTCACGTAGCAAGTAAGAAGCTGTGAACTGCTCGGCTTGACACAGACTGAGCTTAGCCATCTTTGGTTCAGGCTCAGTTTTAAGGGAAAGTGAGCTAGTTACTGATCCTGAACGAGAATCAGGCATCCATTTGCATCGAGTTTTTGCATTCTGTTTCAGCTGTACATTTATAAGATATCCAGAGGTGCGGGAACTGAAACTGAAAAATTTTTTTGTGGGATTCCACAGAGACAGAAGCTGCTATTGCTCTGCACGTGTGAATTTTGCCAGTGCATTTTGGTGGCTTAGAATGAAAGTCTGGTGCTTCATAATGAAAGTTGAACCTAAAACTGTCCATATTCAAATTCCCAATGCCCAACAAACTGGACTACAGGGGCTTAAGGCAGAAGAGAGGGGCAACACCAGGTAAAGATGCTGTTGTATTTATTTTAGTGCTTAGAGTTGATTAGAGTTGGGTAAAAATGATTAGCCAAAAGGATTCTGAGTAAACCAATTTAAAATGTAATTATGAAGGGCTCAAGATAGTGTGTGTGTATAATTATGTTTCTTGCCTGTGTACACTCTACTCGTTGATTCTGTCTGGCAGCAAGTGAAAGGGGGAGGAAGGGGCGTGTAGAGGAATAGCTGCATGGGGAGCAGCCACTGTTGAGGGCTGCTTGTGCTGGGTTTATCCTGCAATCTGAAGGTGCACTTTTAGCTGTGCCTGAGCTAGCGCCCAGCTGGGTATCAAACCCGGTGCAGCCATAGCGATGCATGGTTGTGTTTGAGCCGCCCGGAGCTGGGGGCACGCAGCCGGGCAGGCAGTCGCAGCGAGCTCTGTGTTGCTCTCCTGGGACACTCCCAGGCTGTGCCACAGCGACCTCATACAAAACCAGCTTGGGGCCACCCACGCAAGCTGCAGTGTAGCTTGGGACAAGCCCACTGACATTCTGGCTAGCGGCTTTTCAAGACGGCCCATATCATCCTTCTGACCGGCATCAGGAAATAAGCTCCGTCAGGCTGGCAAATTGTCACAGGCCAGTTTTCATCCACGCTCCTGGGAGCAAAGTCACTCTGAGACAGGCTTGCTGCATCTGTCCATGCTGTGTGTTCTGGAGTGAGCCGCATCTGTGCAGAGTGGGTGTACGAGCAGGGGGAGTCATCCCCCTGGGCTGTGCTTGGCTCTCCTGCCAGACACTGGCCTGAGGCTGGAGCCTGGAGTGAGCAGACGAGCGCAGCATCACTGTTGTGTGCATCCAGCTGTGTAGGACAAGCCACACGGATCGTGTGGAGGCACCTTTTCGAGGCTGTTGCATCTGGGCTTTCCTCCAGCTGTTTTTCTTCTGTACTCTCATATTACCCAAGGCACAAAAGGTCAGGAAATGTTCCTAGCATCCTTGTTACGTTAAACAGAGAACACAATGAGGGAGAGAAAGGAGAGGAGAAGTGGAAGGAGGGCTGTAACAAGGAAGTCATTAAGGGGGTGAAGTCAGGAGTGCTAAAATGCAATTTATCTTCAGTGGTGAAGGGTGATTGTTCGTGGGACGTGATACCAAACAAGCATGTCTGAGTTAGGTAGGAAGCTGTGCACAGACGCACATTTAGGATGGAAAGTGAAAGGACATGCTCTGGCTGACTCATGCACTCATCCACAGCCTGACAGTTATCCCTTCTGTAAGAGATGCAGCCATTGCCGGGCAGCAGCTGCGCCACACGTGACTCGCCTTCATCTTACATGGGAACAGAGGGCAGGAAGGAGCCTCCTGGGACAGCGCGCTCAATCTCTGCCATCACATCCTGTAGTTCCCAATCAAGCACAATCAAAAAAGCAGCGTTGTGCCCATGTTACTGGCCTTAACTGGCTTGCTGGCTGCTTGGGACAGCAGCGCTCTTCTTGTCCTCTCTTGTTTGCTGCAGTGGGCCAATATACGCAAGTTATCACGTCGGCACTTCAGACACATCTACTGGCATTTTTGTGTAAGTGGGCTGCAAGACAGACATGTTCCGCTGGGACAGGCACATTTTCGCAGCAGGAAACCCATGTTTCTGTTTTGTCCTTTGATCAGTAGGTGCTGATGTGCGTCTGAAGTTCCTGGTGATTTTTCAGCACAAAAAACTAATCTTTTTCCTACTTAGTTATTCAGTCGGCACCAATGTGCACCTCTGAGTAATGGCCTGAGGACCAGAAATTCTAGCCAAATCTTACATTTTGAGAAAACCACAAATCAAACTTTGAAAAAATGGTGCAATAAGAAATAAAGCTTCCTAGTAAAGAGAAAGGAGTATTTCAGCTGCTGTCATCTTAACTCTTAATACCTCGTTGCAGAAAAGAGCTATTTTTGGAACATGGCAAGGGAAATGAAAAGGGGTAGCAGTGCCTACAGCTGATAACACTGACCTGTTTTCCTGGCATTCCTCCAAATGCTAGGCCAGCTTTGCTTGCAATATAGGTGATTCATCAGCTGAATTGCAAGCAGATAGTGTGGTGCAGAAGCACAGTCACAGACATGTTATTATTTCAGTAACTTGAGTTTTAGCTGTTCCACTTTAAAAACTAATGAAGCAAATAATGTTATGACACAGATGTAGGCAGTGAAAATGTGTCAGAGAAAGGCAATTAACCTCTATACTAATAAAGTCTGTCAAATTAGTAAAATATTCTTTAATATATTATAATAGCTAATAAGAAATATATAGGCCATGAGTATTCAGTGCCACAAACCTGGTGGAATGATTTTTACCTTTGAAAAGTGGATGTAAAACTGTCAAGAAAAAGCAGGAGTTTTTTATATTGTCTTTGCACAGCTGTAAATGACTAAAAAGTCATGGGGTGGCTTTTGTTGGGGTGGATTGTGGATTTCTGGGTCTCATTGGCATCGTGTTCCTCCTACTCCAGCTAACGTTGGGCTTTCTTTTCCACATATACGCATCCCTTAATCACTTACTTGTTTTATTATCAATTTTCTGTTGGATATTTGTGGGGCATTCTGAGCTGAAACAGAATTGATTAAAAACCAAAGCAAGGTGGATTCTGTAATCCAGTTTCCTGGCTGGAGTAATAAGATTATATGAGATGGTTGCCTGAAGCAGGGGAAGGTTCTCTCCAGTCCTTGTCCTCTCTCTTTGCCTCCTGACTTCTTCCAGTGAAAGGTAGCATGAGGCTGATGTAGAATGTGAATCAAAGCTAGATCAGTTAAATACAGGCTTGAAATTCTTTGCGAAGTCATGTAAAAGTTATTGTGGAAAAAACTGATTGATCCCAAGGGAGAAACGGCAAAACTCCTGAAACCAAGCGAGCTTCCAAACGTGTTCATGTTGTATTGTTGTGCTACAACCATCACTTAGCTGCTTCATGTTGTGTCTTGAACAACTTAGTCTATAGGTGAACATCATGTTTGTAGTTCTATTGTATTGTAAAGGCACCAAAGTTGCGGGATGCCCAAACATTGACAATGCAGATACACTGAAGAACGTAACCTGACATTGTGTGTGTCTTTTAGGATGCACAGTAGTAAAACATGCTTTTATCTTTGCAAACACTTCAGACCAACACATTAAGGCACTGTAAGGTTAAAACCCCTTATTACTCCACCAGCAGTCACCTGCCATCTTTTCTCTTAAAGCAAAACCTTTATAGTGCTGTGTCTTGTATTCATAATTCTACACAGCCATGCCTTGTGCTGGTATGCGTCTGATAAAAGCAAAATTTTATCAAAGGGTTTCATATCTTAACTGTGTCCTATCTCTATACCTACAGAAGTGTTACTGTTAAAGGTGTTAAATAGTATTTAAATATTAATAATTAACAACAAATACTTCATATAAGTTATTGTTATTGAAGGGCATGTGCTCCTGATTATGACTTCTGTCCTTGTGTTTCACCATATCATACCCTCTTACCTCTCCTGCACAAAGGACCTTGCGTGTGCCTCCCGTGCTTCCTACCACGATCAAGACTTCTTGGGTGGAACGCATTGCATTGAAGAGCAGGCATGAACCTGGATGATGGCCTTTCCCATGGACTGGTGGCCTCTCCCTTTGCATACATAAGTCTTGCTTCTGATTTCAACTGAGTCAATTCCTATGACTTTGATGAACCAAGCAATTGATCTGATCACCCACACAACCGGGATGCACGTCACATCTTGCGCAGTGTTCGGGAATGCTGGTAGCGTTAGCAACTGTGTCTCAGTGACCCAGTTTCTGGGGCAGCCATCTTTCGCCTAAACCGTCATTGGGCCAGCTCTCGTTAAATTATGTTCAGAGGCTTAAACAGCCCTCGACTGAATTATCCACTGCAAAATATTAATTTTGGCTGAACTTGATTAAAAGAAATGGCAGAAAACATGTTATTTTAATCATGAGTGAGTTGTTGCCTTTGAATATGTTCTAATTAAACATCAGATTAACTGGTCAAAGGGTCTTGCTTTTTCACCAGGTCTGAAAGTAATGAATAGTTTGATAAGTTTTGAATTCTTTTAAACTGAGTATTTATTGCTCGGGAAAACAGCTTTTGAGGGTTTGCTCAAACCAAGACAGTACTTTTTTAATTACACAGTGAAAATTATTTTAAGAGGTGGGGTTTTTTTCCTTTTACTTCTTATCTATATTTTAAGAAACTTTGAAAGGATTAATTAAATTACCTGCCGAGGTAGGTAAATGTTACTATCTCTACTTTTCTGATGGGGCATCTGAGGCACAATGCTGTGTAAAGCTTGTCTCTGTTTCAGAAAAAGTCAAGGAAGATCAGCACCTGCCAGGGAGCAATTAATAGATTAACAGATTCAAGTATGAGTGGCTTTCCCAAGGTCAGACAATAATGTTACAGGCAGACAGTTGCAAGCATTTGAGTTAATGAGTTACCAGTGGTGAGATGAACTGTAAAAGCTCACACGTGCTCCTAAGTCACAAGTGATGTACATGGCGATACAAACTACTGTGAAGCTTAGTGTTTGTGGAGCCTTGCCATGGCTCAGCTGATTTCCTAGGCCACCACAGCATCTTGAAAGCTGGCAGTCCTGTGTCCCTGTGTCAAAGTCCTGCCCGCTGTGGTGTGATCCATGGGGGTTCAGAGATCTGCTCTGCAGATCCAAACATGGGAAAGGACCTAAAAGAGACAGTTTGGCTCTGGCTGTTCTCTGTACTATCTGTGGACTTTGATGATTTCCACATCTGAAATCTGAAACATTTTCTTGTACTTAAGGAAGTGCTTCACTTAAAAAACACCTCCATCAAATATAGTCTTCTTGTTGGTTAAGTAGTTTTTACTAAAGGTGGCAGAAATTACCATTCATCTTTATTTAATGATAAGTCCCTAGAAGAACCATCACTCATCTGCAGGCTGAAAACAGCCCTTCCTCTTGCACTGTTTCTGCTTTCTGTTCATCTGTATCCCAGTCCTCATCAACAGTTTCCCATGGGAATTGTTATATTAAAAATATAATGACAGAAATGTTATTTCGTACTGGACCGTTCAGGAAACCGATGAATGCTGTGCAGATGTGCGTTTGAAACCTCTAGGAAATACAGTGCTCTGTTTTGATAGGTTTCTCTCTAAAACTCTAATTAACAACTCTCAGCAGCATGCTTGAAAGGGTTAAAGGAAAATAGGTTTGAGGAAACGTTTGAAGCCATGTGTAGGTGCTGTACATTTGGCAATGCAGTTACACTCATGCTTGCAAAAAACGCAATGGGAAGTGTGTCAATCTCCTCTCTTTGCAGATACACATAAGTCTGTGTAAGCAAGACGCTGGTTGCCACATAATTAGACCATGGGGCTGTGTCCCAATGCCCTAATTTCTGTCTGTGACCCTGCAGTGGCCTGGCATGTGACAAGGGACAAATCTTTCAACTCCTCCAGGTCAGTGCCACCACAAAGGAGGGTGACCACACGTGGGTGTGAATTGCCCAGTGCTTCAGTGTTAAAAGAGCTATCAAGTTGCCAAGTACAAAGCTCAGTGTTAGACACGATGTTATCATCTTCCTCGCTGTTGAATTTGGGTATCTGCTGTGTCCAGTTCGAGATCTCAGAGCTTATCTGCAAAGTGCATTGCATGAACACCTGATAGATTATCTGTCTATTTCCCTTTTTGCTGCTTCTAAAATTTCTTGGGTTTCTACACAAGTCTGAGGAATAAATTTCAGTAAGATGTATTGACCTACCAGAAGCCTATGTACTTTGCTAAGATGCATTTCTTCAACTCTGCATTCTGTATGGAAAGCACAGACAATAGCAGGCATCAATAACCATATTTTTAAAAAGTTATATATAATGTATGAAAGTATAATGCATTAGATAGCTGTATTTGAAAAGCGAACTGCATATATTCATATATTTATTTTCATCTATAAAGATTGCTCCCTGAAAGGAGGAGAGAGAAAAAAGAAGGATCAACATGTGACAGATGCACATCAGGCATCTGTCACACTGCAGGGAGGTGTTGAGACATCACAACGATGGACATGCTGTACAAACCTGAGCAGAACAAAATACGCTGTTTGGAAAATTGAGCAGACGTAGAAATCATTAACTGACTTAGTGAGAAATGGTGCTAAGGTGAAATGCAATTTTTAAATAATATGCAATCTGGAGAAGTCTCTGTAAAACAGGTGTTAGAGTTTCAAGTTGAACTTTTTACATTTGTCCCTAAAGGCAGATCTGTTAAGTTTTCTCTTTGTGAAGGTATAGGCTTGAGGGGAATCACCTGTACCACAGCGGTATCCTTTGCTCTTAGAAATGGAACTGCAATCTGCTGCCCATGCTGCTCTGAACTGACCTTTGTGTCTGCTCTTGCAATCCAGTATCTGTTTTCTGAGCCTAAGCTTTAAGTCACAGGCTTTGCAGCAGTCTCCCCAGAGAGTTGTGAGGCAGTTCATCAAAGCAGGTGGAAGGAAGAGTATGTTGTAATAGATCTTTCATTCTTGCATATGAGTAATGAGGAGGAACAAAACATGCTGTCTATGGACATAATTTTTCTTTAGAAATCAGCCATACCAGGACTATAAATATAACCAATGCATTACAGGTGCGACACACAGTCTTAAATATTCTTCTGTGATGCCAAAGTGTCTGTATTGGTGTGATTTTGGTATGGATGGAGAGAAACACTGTCTTTTATTTTTATGACAGCTCAAATACTGTGTTAAACAAATTACCCCCAGGACATCTCAGATGTTTTTATTGTCTGAGCAGCTCAATCCGAACGATTAGTTTGTGTTCAGCGGTAAGTTAATAAGTTTTTTAGAGTACTGCATGATTGCAGTTTAGCCGGTGTCTCAGAATTTATGCTTCTGTTTTGCCTGCTCAGCAGTAATATTGCTCATTCACTGGTCAAGCACTTCCTAAAGTGGCCCATTCCCCTGCTCAGTACCTGCACTCCATTCGCCATCAAAGCCTCGCTTTCCTGGTAGCTTTTGCATGTCCTGAAGGCTGTGTACCCCTACGTGGGATAAATTATTCCTCGCTGGGCCTATTCCAGCAGCATTCAAGAACTTCCAGACACCATTCGGAAATGAGTATGAAGTTGAAGCTAGCAGCTTTGCTGCCCAGGAGATTGAGTTGCTGTCATATTGCATCTGACTTGCATCAGATCAGAGTTTAGAATTTGGGTGATTTGTTCTTCAGATTAATGTCAATCTGTTTTAAATTAAAACACCCTGGGGCAAATCTTTTGCTATGATCAATGAACTGTCTGGCTGCAGTCAGCTAACATTACAACAGACATGAATTTGGCCTCTTGGTTCATTGCCTCATCTCCTACAACATCACTTTCTTATGTGTTTCAGACATCAAGGCTTTGATCCTATAAGCTGTTGACTGTCTTCCACTGAAGTCTGTGAGAATGAAGGGTGCTTCAGTGTTCAACACCTTGTTGGTTTGAGCGCAAGAAATGGACCACAAATCTGCTCTACCTAGAATATAATTATGGTGTATCTATGAGCAGGAAATCTGCTTTGCACCTGTTTTATCACAGGAACAAAAGGCGGAGGAAGTATTTGGAAAATGAGGAACACACCTGTGTGTGAGTGTATAACAAAGCATCTTTATATATAATCATTTGCTATAAGTCACGTCAGAGTTGACAAGCTGTTTTTCAACTTCGTGTCACCACTGCCTGATGAATCTAATTAGTCCTGTTCTCCAGCTGACAAATATCAGCTGCTCTTACTAAAACACGGTTTCTCCCTTAGGTACATCCCTCTGGCAAAGTAAAATATTAATTATTCTCTTTTTTTAATTTAATGATTATTCATGGGTGCTAATGTCAGTACACAATGAATGGGTAAGTCAATACTACAAAATATTGAAAGTGTTGTTTCTGAACCTCTGCAGCAGCTGAGATATACAAAGCCGTGCAGGAAATGAATGTGGCAGTTGTGACTGGGCTGTGCTGACAGTCATACACGCCAGTGCTGAGACTCAGAGCCCTGTGATTTGGTGGAGGGAGGCACTGGGCCTGGATGTGGCAAATGTACCTTCTCTGCTCAGCTCAGACGCTAGCACAGTTTATAACTGCACAAATCACATCACCTTTTACTCTGCATATTGAAATTACAAGGCATGGAACGGGACAGAGGCTGAGGTGCCTAGATAACTCTGCAGGTCTGAATTGTGTGGACTTGTAGTGTTGCTGATTATTTGGGTGGTGTGAGTCTGCTGGAGCTTTTTGGAGCCTCACCGACCTCCCTTCTGCCCTTTATGCCAATGATTGTGGGAGCTGGTGGTGGGCTCTACTCTTAACTCTCTGTCATGCTTTGCCCTACAGCTTCAGTAATTCCTTCTTCCCTAGCCTGCTGTCACCCCTCTGACAGAAGAACACAGTCCTTCCCTGAGCAGATGTGTGCCCTCCTCTGCCACATCAGTAGGTTCCACATGGATCCCATTTCTGTTTCCCTGCTTTCTCTCCAGCTGACCACAGCCAGTGTCTGTCAGCCTTCCTTTCAAAGCCAACTGTCCGTATACTGGCCCTCAGGAAGCTCCATACCCATACCTTGGGAAATGGGCTCTAAACTGGACAGTGACCATGGAGATATGTTGTAATTGTGCTTCCTGAGACCAGTTACACCAGTTTTACTCACCCTATGTCATCCTTAGCTGTTCTTGCAAAAACGAAGTTGCCCATCTTGCCCACTTTGTTGCCACACTGACGCGAAGGCTGATGCAGTCGCGTTATTTCCTCCTGGAGGAGGCTTTGTATTTGTTCTGTCCAGACAGATTTGCAGCTGGACTCATTTGCTGGCTCCAAGCAGGAGCTGATGTAGCTTTGTAAGTCCTTATCGTTTGTGCCTTTCAAAGCGTCGTGGGCAACTTTGAAGCTGTTCCTTTCCTCAGGTGGCCCTTCGGGGGTGTGGAGACTTTTATCGTAATGTCTTCTGATCAGTGCAGCTCAATCCATCCAGCCCTCTGTGCGGATCAGAAAGATGCTGAAATACAGGAGGATCTCCTGTAGCCATTCCCTGCCTTATTTCAGTTTCTCACCTTGCCATTGATCTGACTTTCTGACCTAGCTTCTTTGTGAATATTTTCTAGCATGACTAGTGTTTTCTTACCCAGATCACACAACCCAACATGACTGCAGCCCGATATGCTAGACTTGTCTTGCCTCCCTTTCTGTAGTCAGTGAAGTGAGTTCATTTGACTTGCTGAGCCAGGACTGAAATAGCAACTGACACTTGTTAGAGCCTGGTCTAATATTTTTGCAATATGTAGATGAAAATTAAACTCGTTCCTAGAACAGTACATTTTAGAAGCCCAGAGTGCTGGCAAATGTATTTGTTGTAAAGATAAAAATTAATAACATCTGTTTGCATTGCGAGTGCCCTGCTTAGCACATGGGGTGCAAATAACTATGCCTGGGCACCTGCCACGTATTTAGGTTGTGCTTTTATGACATGAAAATTTACGTATCTCTCTTGTGTTTTTAAGTGCCTAAAAAAATGACACCTGATGGAGGTTTTGAAGAATGCTGGGAGTTTGCATGTTAGATACCTGCTAAAAGTCCAGCTCCTGACCAGAAAACCTGAGGTGGGTAGAATCAATGTGATCATGAAAGCTCCCAAACTGGCAGTCATGGAGGACGTTCAATTGTTATAATTATTTCCAAGTAATTTAGCATATCTCTAATTAAATTATGAGGTCATCTTGATGCAAAATAATGTCTAATTAGACACAATCCCTTTTCAGATACTTGTAATAGATTCCAGAGAAAAACCTTTTGGCTCCTATTGGGGTCTTTGAATTCTTAATTTACTTTTTTTTTTGGTAATTAATTTTTTTGGCAAACAGGGTAAATCAATCTATTTGAATTAATTAGCATTTCTTCCTTGGTTTCCTACTCTCTCTCCCTATTACTCCTCTTTTTCTTCCCCTTATTTGAATATTACTCTAATTCATTCATGTTTGTTTGCAACCAGCGCACAATGATTTCAAGCCATAGGCGAGCAAGAGGCTGCAGCACAGGAAAGATTGCAGCTCTGGGAAGGAAGGAAGGAAGGTCTGCAGAAAAGTTGGGCTGGTCATCTTCAGTTAGTTACAGACACCTTCTTGCTTCAGGACTGGGAAAGGCAGCAGCAGAGTAAAGCAGGATTGTGGGACTGAGGTGGGACAGAGTAGCAGAGCAGTGGGAGAAACCACTGCAATAACAGAGAGGGAAAATGGTAAGCACCCGAGCAGGAAAACGGATTGATCTGCATTTGCTATAAAACGTTTTAAGCTGAATATTATTTCACCTTGGTACTTTATAAGAAAGTCCCCGTGAGATCAGATTTGCAAAGAACATCTGGGCAGCGCTCACAGAAGTATAGCTCATCTTTATTAGTCAGTGTTTGTACAGCCACCTGATTCTTCCAGTATTTATACATATCTATTTTTTAACCTTATGCAGATGTACCTCATGCTCCATATCAGGCTCTAGTACGTGCTCGCCCTTTCTCCCTTGGAGCTGTGAATCTCTCTAGCCATGAGAGGCAATGCTGACCGGCAGTTTAAGCTGTAGGCGGAGCACCAGCAACTCCTGATGTTTTATTGTCCTGGTTCTTTTCCTAACTTGTTCTGGGTTTTCTGCATCTGTCAAGCAGTGGAGAATTTTATCAGGACAGTAGTGTCACAGTGTCATGCAAAAGTGACAAGAAAGCCATGTTTTGCACGTGGTCTGTAATGTGAGACACTTTGTTTTTGTTCGGAATGGGAGTGCTCAAAAGCCAAAGAACCCTAAATTAGCAGGTGATTTTGTCTTGTTGTTTTCCTCATCTATAAAAGATGCATAACAATGCTTATATACCTAACTCCCTTGGATATTGTGAAGATTAATTCCTGTTTGTAAATGCACTTTGAAAATAGAAATTGCTAAGTAGCATTAACTCAATCAGAAATTGTTTTTCTGTTAAACAGGATCTTTATCTTTCCTATAACTTGCCTCTGCTGATCTCATCTTGTACTTAATGTATTTGGAATTAAATCCAATAGGAAAAGCTCAGACTCAGGGACAGAATGACCATGAGAGAGGAGGAGGGTTTTGTAAGATAGTAGATTGCTGCTTGGAGATGCAATCTACAATCTCAGTTTGAGGGCTAAATCAAGGTGAAATAGTGCTCTGGCCTAATAGATGCATTCATCTAATTTTCTGGTCAATTAAAAATCATCACAGACAATGCATGAAGACTGAGGAGATTAAATAGAATCTACAGAACAAAAGTATACAAAGAAACTGAGTCCACTATGTTGGAGCAGTCTGGGCAGTGCCCATTCTAGGAACTTCTCTGGGCTGAATGAATTGTGATATTCAAAATTGTTTTTACACTAATAAATTAAATAGGCCAGAAAACTCTTCTCTGGCCCCAAGGCCAGCTGGATTGTCATGGCTTTTAACCCTACATTCTCTTCCTCTGCCACCCCAGCAAGGTGACCCATCCAAACCATATATTGGGAGTGGTCCCTCACCATTGCTGAGAAGTGTGCAGGCATTGTTTGAGAGAGAGCTGGTTGCCACGGGACAAGCCAAGGACTGCGCTAACAGTCGAGCAGTGGGGTGACACTGTGCCAGTACTTGGGCCCATGCCCTGGCCCTCTTTGGTTGCCCAGTGCAAATAGCCCGTATGTCTCTGACTCTTGGATGTATCCTACTGTTCCTTCAGCCCTTCCTTGAATTCTTGGCTTGAGTCCTTGTTTTATTTGCTTGTCTTACCATTGCCAGGATCTGAACTGCCTTCTGGAGTGGGTCAGATCAGCTGCAGAGGGAGCAGAGGGAGACGTGCAGGCCTTCAGCATGGTAGGAAGCACAGAGCTGTTTCTCAATGATGTCCAATGATAAGATGAGGCGCAACGGGTGCAAGCTGGAGCACAGGAGGTTCCATATAAATGTAAGGAAAAACTTTTTCACTGTGAGGGTGACAGAGCACTGGAACAGGCTGCCCAGAGAGGTTGTGGAGTCTCCTTCTCTGGAAGCATCAAAACCCTCCGGGATGCATTTCTGTGTGACCACAAAAACGTGGTCTGTGTACTCTAGGTGATCCTGCTTTGGCAGGGGGGTTGGACTAGATGATTTTTCGGGGTCCCTTCCAACCTCTAACACTCTGTGATTCTGTGTGTGCTTGGCTGGATGGTGTGTGAAGAGTAAAAGGGTTGGTGCCCTGCCTCAACAGATGAGTGCGTGTACAGACCACTGAGTGCGTGTACAGACCATGATGCAGATACCTTCACAGGGCAGTTCTCTGAGCTGTCATTTCTCAGTCATAGCCAAGTTCTTAGGCTGTAATAACTCTGAAGCAAGGGAGTGGGTCTCAGCTAATAAATGCTTTCTGTATGCAGAAGGCAGTAGAAGTTGGGTAATGCTATAGCTTTGGAAAGTGGGATGGAAAGTGATTATGAAACCTAAATAACTTATTCTAGAAGAACTAATTTTTTCTAATTTGCAAAGCTAGAGTGCCACGTAGATCTTTTGTAGGTTTCTGTGTGTAGTTATACATATAAGTGTATTTATTTGACAAAACACTGGGAAAATGGGATGATGATCTGAAATTAGAGGCTGACTCAGATGACTGGAATTTAATTTGTCAGCAAGTGAAATTAGTAGCAATGAATAGAAAACATAAAATGACTTTATCAAATTTCCTACACAGATCTTGTTTTACAGAAGAAAGAATGTACAGCACATAAAACCAACTCAAAATATTATAATAAATGCAAAATGATAGCCACTTTTAGTATATGGGAAAAGAAATGAAAAAACAAACAAGTCCCAGCTCTAGAAAAGTGCAAATTTTGTCATTTATGTTTAAGCTCTCTCAGTCCTCATGAACTATGTGGGGAGGCCTGAGTGAACAACCTTCTTGGCCTCTTAGCAAGGAAAGCTTTTCGGTATGCAGGCTATTAGGTCACATGTAAATGAGGCACACACTTAACTGATATCCTGAACTGGGCTGCCTGTCACCACAGAAGCCAATGGCAAGTTTTACATTATCTTAAATCAACCTTCAAATAACAACACCTGTTGCATGGCAACTTTTGTTTTTCATTAGGAGAAAGGTGTTCTCCAGCTTTTCAGGCTTGCAAGGACCTCAGGAAAGGTTCTCCTCAGAAAGGAGAAATCACATGAGGCAAAAACATTTAAAAGGCTTTGCAAGTTTTCTTTCAAGCTTTGGGAGCTTTCTAAATAGTTGTGAAATTCATAAATTCTTTCTGCCTGTGACAATATAAATTGTTCTGTGATTCATATTGATAATAGCAGCTGAAAGACAGGTGATCAGAGGTCTAGCAGAAAGCTAGCAAATTTTTATTGCTTGTAATCTTTAACTGAGATAGAATAACTTTAAGGGGACAAATAAGAGTCTGAGAAATCTATTAAATGCGAACTGAGCTGGAATGAGTATGATATCTCCTACTGGGACAACTAAAATGCAAAAGCCCATCTAGAAGCTAGGAACAAGGGTTGGGCTATGGAAAAATAGAAACCAGCATTCCTTGGCCTGGGAAGCAGATGTAGTCATGAAGTGATTGTAGACTTGAGAAGCATTATTTCTCTGCAAGTATATGCCCTCTAATTCACCTGAAAGATTCTTATCTCTTTTCCCTCCTAAAGCATGCATATATATCTAGATTACTCAAACAGATTATTTTGCTTCCTTTCATGCTTCAAAACCTATGTTTTGCTATTGTAAGAGGGCTTTTCACTAGTGGTTTCAAGTTGCTGTGGAGACTGTCCCAAAGCAGACCTGTTGGCTGCATCCGGACTGGAGTTCATGCACGGACATGGGTGTGGTCATCGTATTGGAAACACAGACCCAAGGGAAGATAGTCAGTGGCAGACCTCTGTGATAGAGGGCATTTAGTTTATCTCATTGGGGCTCTTATGTGACACCCTCGCAGCACTGGCTGAAGTCTTTCTGCTGCATTGTGTATGGGAGGAAGGAAGGGAAGGTGGCATGAACTTGTGAAATATGCAGTGCCCTAGGTCCAAGGCTTAACAAATGCTCTCCTTGGCTGGCTCCACCTCTAGCAGAAGAAATGTCTCCAGTTCCCTCATGCCTGAAGTTTTCATGGCCTGGTTTGTACTCTGGATATAGAAAACCAGCCCGAAAAACAGACTGTGCTCTTGAAAAGGTGATCTCTGAATCTATCCGTAGTGCCGGCTATACCACTCCTCTGAAGCCAAAGGTTGAGAAAGAAGGAAGGTGTTAGGAAACTGGCTGGCTTTAACTCTCCCTAAGACCGATGGTTGAATTCTCCTTTACCAGCCTCCTGTAAGATGTTAAAGCTTGTGTTCCAGGCAGTACACAATAAATCTCTGGTGATTACAAATAACTGGGCATACCTCAAATGAACATGGTCTTTTTTTCCTTAGGAACAGGTACACTGTTGATGGACCTTGCTTAGAATGAGCAAAGACAGGAATGGTTTCTTCTATCCAAAGACTAAGAGAAGTCTTGTTGTTTTAAGAACCACTTTACTAAATAAAGTGATGGAAAAATAGGCCTTTGATACAAATGGCTTAGACCCTCATCCTGCTGTAGCTACTTCCCTATGACAGTAATGTGTGTGAGACAGTCAGAGCTTCACATGGTTGCCAACCCTTTCCCTCTGTTTTTTTTTTTCATGTTTTTAAAGCCATTTCAAGTGTGCCTGTGAAGATTCCAAAAATATTAATACAAATGACATTAAAAGATGTTTCTGGTGCTCCTATTTAGACTGTTCTTGGCAGAGGGCTGGGGAGTTCAGATAGAGCTGCCCAGGCTTGCCAAAGCCAGCTGAGCAGCAGGTTTTCCCCCTCCTCCCTCCACCAAGAAGGGAGAAAAAGTCTGTCAAGCCCTAGATAGACTTCGAAAACATTAACAGGAAGAAGTGGAGAACAGTCTAGAAGCCAGATGTGGTGGGGAGAGGGAGGAAAAGATCTGGGCAATTGTGAAATGGTAGAGGGGACAAGATTTATCATGGGATGGTGGGGAGGGTTGCAAAGGGGATTAAAAACAGGCAAATGAACATTACTGGAGGCTGATGATATTACAAGGGAAATAGCTGCTTGCTGCTGGCTGTGTAGGAGGCTTGTCAGACTTGGGGAAGTAAAAGCATAGTGCTTACATCAACAGGATTTTATTTATTTTTTAATGGCATCTGGTCCTGTGTTGCATTTGGGCATGATATTTAGTGACCTACCTACATGTGACACATTTGCTGTAGGCAGTGCTGGTTGCTGCAGCTGGCAGGGACAGCTCTGGAGCACAGGGCCCCAGTACTGTCCAAGCCCTGAGCAGGTCCAGGCTGGGTACATCAGCGTCTGCACAGGAGGCGTCCCACTGGTGATTTAAGCCGTGTGAGTTTCAATGTTCCAGCCTGAGCTTTGAGTCTTGGGAGCCACTGTACTGAAAAGAAAATGTGTATTTGATTATGAGTGAAAATGAGTGCCTGAGCAATCTTCAGCATTTTGGAAAAAAAAAAAAAAAAGGATTTGGTTTGGCCTTTTTGTTGCACGGAAAAGTGAGGCACAGGGAAGGAGGAGGAATCCTTGTGCTCTGCAGCTACACAGTAGCAACTCAGGTGTGACCTGGAATTGCCGTGCCACTCAAATGCCAGAACCTGAGCCTGGGCTTGCCCACATTCAACCAGCCACTGAGTTTTTCCCTGGATAAAGAGCACTGTGTGGCCACAAGTAATTTCCTGAGTGAGGGAAGAGACCTGCATTGTGCCTTGCCTGCTCAGAGGCAGTGTGGGAGAGCCTAGTGGAACTGGGCTGGGATTTAACTGGCACCTACCGAAGCCCCGTCTGGGAAGAAGCCCAGCTACGGCTTCTTGGTTCTCAGCTGCATCCCCAGCGTGGGCTGGATCAGCTCTTGCACACCATGGTAGACAGCTAGCTGCCAAAGGAGAGCAGCCAGAATGAGGTGTGAGGCAAGCAGTGCCCACCCTAAACCACAGGAGGCTACACTGTCTGCACAAGCCACGGGGGCCAGCCCCATCTCTGGCCAACCCCCCAGAAGAAAGTGGGTGAGCCCAAGTCCCTCAGTACCTCAAGGGCTAAGCAGGAGCTACATTCAGCCTCTACTACCTATTAATGCATTTTGCTCCTTATCCAAAACTGTGGGGTTTTCAGGCTGCGAGGAGCAGGCAGTTTTGCAGAGCTTTTGCTGTAACATTTCATCAGGCTGTGACTCATATTTGGGACTGCTCAGACCTTTCTTTCCCACTACTGTTCTTTGGTGCTTAAGTGTTGTTTTCTTGGTAGTGATCTTCTGCTCTTTTCTTCGGATCCCAGCTGGCATTTTTTTGATGTGGACAGAGCACAGGAAGTTCTCCAAGTCCATTTCAGAACATCAGATGCCCTTAAAGGTTTGAAAGGGCTTATCAGTCAGTGCCTTTGCAAAAGCATTCCAGACACGCTTACAGAATTAATGGGTCAGGTGAACAATGAGCAGATCTTTTTTACTATTTTGGTCACAGACTCCCTTCTGTTTCACTGGGCCTAGAGTTTTATTGCATGAAGAGGGATTGGACAGACCAGAGCCTAGCTCAGTGTGATAATCACACTGTTGCAGGCAACAGAGAGAATAGGAGCAATTGTGTACAATACCTGAGTTATTGGAACATGCCTGCCTGTTCATGTGAGCCAGGAGAGAAAGATTGTTTTTCCTTTCTGAAGAGGGAAAATTGGAGGGAAGCTGTGCCAGAACCTTTCCAGGTTTAGAGAAGTGGAGGAAACACCTGCTACGCCATCAGCATTCTTGTTAACAGTGACTGCATGAGTGACAGAATCTGTTGCTTCCGGAGATGATTCAGACTCAGAAGACTCTTCGTAGTGATGACACGAATGCCTGGTAGCTCCTGAAAGCAGAACTAATGAGCAGTGCCACTCATTTAGCGTATGGTTTGACAACAGATGCACATGTTGGTAATTAAGTATTTGGCTGCATTACATTATTTTATTTTTGGATTTCTTGAACACACACCCATCGCAATCTCTAGACAGATTTGCATGATTTAAAAGTGTTAAACTTATATCATAACAAAGGTAGAAAAATCAGCATAGGGAAACTTTTCTGATGGGCTCAGTAGTACATTTGCCTTTCTATTCACCCCAGACCTGGGAAACGTGGGCTCTGTATGGCAAAAATACATGTAGGGAATAATCCCAGGGACTTCTCCGATGTTAAATGCAGCTATGCCTGTAGTTTCAGACCAAATCAGTACATAAATCTTGGACCGGAGTTTTTTTCTACTGTATGATCACATACATCAGTGCTTGTGAACCAGCAAAGGCTTTGAACTTCATGAACTTCATAAATACCTGAATGCAGTTATACCTGGCAGTGCTAGAGAGCAGATTCAAATACTTCATCTTAGAAGAGATCTTCTGGAATGTTTTATTCTGTCCTTGCATGCTAGCAGTTACTGTATGTCAACATGTTAATGCTGACCTCATCTACAAGCTGCAAAATATGTACATAATGGTACTTGCTGGAGCATCTTGCTCCCAAACTTTATACCTTTTGTTAATTCAGTCCAGATACTTATTAAAACTCTCCCTTGGAGCCTGTGCAGCTTTACTCTATATATCAGATGTACTGAAGGAGCAGTTGCCCTTCTCAGCCCTCTCTACCCAGGTTTTGTGATGGATTGTTAAGGAGGAGTTAGGGTGCATCATAAGGATATGATGGAGAAATATATAATGACTGGGAAGCTGAACTGGTTCAGGAATTACTGTTGGCATGCCCTGACATTATGGTTGTCCCTGAACATTGTCTTACAGGGTAACGGTTTCCTTTTTCATGAAAGTTAGGAGCTGGGCCAACTATATTGAACTTGAGTTCGTCTTGAGATTCTGAAAGCAGCAGAACTAGTGAGAAGACCTGTTCTCTATCCTGATGTTAGTAATGGTACACAGCAGAGGTCCAAGATCTAATGGAATATCCCTGTAAAGCCACCTGTGAAGTTGCTAAATATTTTGAATGTCTGGAGTCTTGTCTAGAAATTCTCAACCTTGTTTTACAGTTCAAAGAAATTCCAAGAATTTGTCATCACTGCCTTGCAAAAGTATAATTGTTCGCAGACTCTGCCATCTTTCCATGAAACGATAAAGCATAATCTCCTTGTTTTCTCTCTATATTTATAAGCATGGTTCTGGAGCTAAAATTGCAAGATGCTGGTGCAAAGATGCTATTTTACTGAGTGAGAGGTGTTTCTGTATCTCTCTGTGTTCTTTTTCAGTGGCTGCCTGTGTACACCAGAAAATGACTACAGCTTACACTGAAGTAAGGGTTAGCTATGCTTAATTATAAAAGAATTTAAGTCAGTGCTGACACTGAGAAGAAATTTAGAATCTTGAAGGAGGAAGACAGAAATGAGGATACTAAGAAGAAAGATGTGACCAGGCAGCTCCACCTACAAACTGTAACCCTCCAGGGCAATCTCAGGTTTCTGCTATGTGCTAGCATACAAAACAGATTACATGCTAACCTAGACTGCAAGCATGAGAGTATTGGAAATCTGTTGCAGGTGTTTGATGGTAAACAGTGTTTATAGCTGCCAGGATGGAAACATTTATGTGTGTGAGTGAGTGCAAGTGGAGGGCAGGCCTCAAACTTTCACCCCATTACCTTCACATTTCGGTTTTGCTTTGCTGAGTACTAGATGCCCTGTGATTTCAGCCTGAGAGTGAATTTAAGAAAGCACTGACGATTCTACTTGAGTATGTCCTGTGTTAAAATTTGAAGTGCTAGAATCACCTGAGAAGTAGTGGGCTAATTTATCACAGGAATAAAAATATACAATGGAGACTGAATGGAAGAGGATGAGTTCTGACAGGCATGCCTTTACTTTTTCAAGAAAGTATTTTTTGCTTGGGTGGGTGGTGCATTAGTTATATATACAACTCATGCTTTTAGCTACAGCAAAATGTGAGAAGACATAATAATAGCTCTTCACGTTAAGGCTTCCTCTTTTTTTTTCTCTCTCTTTTTTTTTTCTTTCTTTTTCAGTTCAGCTGGTTTGAGACTTTAGATTATTCTCTTTCTGAGAACTGGGGGAAGTATTTTTAATACCTCTTAGTGCAAGTGGTGACTGGGCTGCCCTTAGCCTAAGATGAAAATAGCAGTATATTTACTAGGGAATTGTGCCAGAAGGTTGGACTTCTAGTGCAGGTCTCCTGGTTACTGCCTTGCAGTGGTTCCCGGTTGGTCAGGATGGTAAAGAAAACAAACATATCCATCCGAAATACAAGGCAAATTCACCTTTGGTGACTTAGTGTGTGTGAAGGGCTAAACATGCTTTAGTGGTATCTTTTTTCATGGGAAAAACCAAAAAAAGTATTAGTATAGCTAACAGGGCAATGTGTTTACTAAATTTTTGCTGTACACACTGTGTTTGACAATTGCCCATGATGAAACTGTAGCACAAGCAGAACTAATGAACCTGGTCTTCTCCTCCTCCAGGGTTGTGTGCAGGCTGAAGTGGACAGGGAGGGGACAAGGTGTTTACCACAGCCCCAACACACCCACTGCCAGTGCGTTTTGTGGGTGGGGTGGATGTTAAGTAAGGGAAAGTTAACGAGCCTGTTCAAGCAATCTTGTGCAGCAAACCACTAAGGCAACATCCTGCCAGCTTGGGGTAAAATATTCCCCCTTCCTTTCCTGTTTGGAAAATGCAGTTCTTAACTCCCACTTCTGCCAGTCTAGAGTAAAATTTACAAGAACTTAAAGTGGCTGGTCCAGCTCTGTCTTTTGATAATGATCTACCAGATGCTTAGGGAAGAGTGTATAGGGCGAATGCAGGAATATTTCCTTATAAATTTCCTTCCTTCCTAAGCCACAGAAGTGTCTAGTATCTGCGTCTAGTAGCTGAATGGATGTATGACTTGTGAATTTGTGTAACTGTGTGTTGAGACCATGTGCTATTCACAGTATCCTTTGGCAAGGAGCTTCTCCATTTAACTACTAGTTCTGCTGAGAACTACTTCTCCTCATTTTGGCTGTGTGTCCTAATTTCTGTTTTGTGTCCCTCATTCTCAGTGAGCACCTTTTCTATGTCACTTTTTGCATACCCCTTAATTTTCTATTCCAGGAAATGAAACATCTGAAGCCCCATCATTTGTGCACCTTTGCTTGTTTGGAGGCTGTGATACGGGGCTGCAGAGGGTCTTTCCAGCAGGGATTTCTTCAGTACAGGTTCAAGGTGGCTTCTTCCTTGACTGCAAAGCAGCTGTATCAGCACTTATCTTCCTCAACTCCAAGTGGAATGGGCAGTCAGATTCTCTGATGTGTGTCTAAACTCGGAGCAGTGAAGAATTCATCTTCATTTACCTCATGTATGTGAAAGAGGCGCAGGGATGAGGAAGCACCAAGTGGGAATCATACATTGCGCTCACTTCAGAAGGCTCAACATGTCTGTAAAATCATCCTAATTAATTAAAATACACCTTTTCTAACCTCTGGGAAGGTGCACACACTTAAAAAACCTAGAACAGTTTAACCACAACACAACATAAACCCCCCCTCAAAAGTGAGTAGGGTAGAACTGATTAGAGTGCAGGACTGGGATTTGCAAATCTTCATTTATGCACAAAGCCCTACCTCCTGTGAGCTGCCTTTGGAGCTCTGTGGACGGCTGGGCAGATTGAGGAGTGGAGGGTGCAAGCAGGTGGTTCCACACTGCAAGGCTGAGAGCACTTGAAAATCAGAATCACCAAATTTTTTTTTTTCTTTAAATTGGGCAGATGCTTTAAAAAGCAGGAATTTCATTATTTTGTAGCTGTTAATTCATTTATAAACTACATGTGCTTCATGAGTGATTATGCTAATGTACTTAAGATTGTTTAAACCCTTTCACTGATTAGCCTGACCATTCATTGTAACTACACTGTACAAATAAGATGTTATCCTAAAAATGTGTCTAACAAAACTCCATAATCACAAATATGCTACTTTGTTGAATGCAAGTATTAGCTTTACTGAATTCAGTCACTTACACTTTAATTTTTACATTTTGTTTTTCTCTGTGTTCAAGTATACTGTACGGTGGGACTAGGCTGTTGGAAAGTATGTAATGGCTAAATTTCTGTTTCATCCTGTTTCCAGGCAGAAGAAATTCTGGGGTCAGGCTCAGCTCATGCATGCAGAGGAGCAAGCGGGCTGTAACCCCTCCGAGGCAGGTGGGATGCAGTGGCTCTCTGCTGTGAATTAGCAGAACGTGGCCCTGGTTTCTGCTCTGAGGTCTGCCAGGTGCTACAGGGCTGCAGGCAAATCATTTAGCCCAGCGGGTCTGGTTTTCCCCATCTGTATGAGGTAATGATGCTTAGCTATCTTCAGCGCTTTTACTGATGAGAAGTGCTATCTGAGTCATAGGCATTGTTATTAAAGGTATCTGTAGTGATGATTTCTTTGGACAGCTTCATGCTGAAGGTTGCTGAGACCGTTCTGGGCAGGTTTCCCTGGGGCTGCTATGGTGTCGGTGTTGTCGTGTAGTGCCTTGGTGAAGTGATCCAGGGACTATGAAGAGAAATGAGGCTTTGTGCTCCCTCACGATTGGTCTGAAAGCAGCAGGGGTGTTTTGAGTGATCCACCTGGTATAAAAACGTTGTTGCCATCTTGCAGAAGGTCTTTTGCCAGCTGGGTCCTGGGACGTGACTCTGCTGGAAGGACTTATTTGCAGAAGCAGCAAACCTGTTTCTGCCATCTCTGAGGCAAAACAACAGAGCTCTTTGTCATTTTTGTTGCTATATCTAATCTGGCTGAAGATGAATTTAAATTAAGAAGCTTTCTGGTTGTGTGTTTCTATGTGACCCCAGCATGCCAGGAAGTCAGGAGGGCTGTTTGCTTGGGACAGGGCTGTAGGGCAGAGCAGCCTGGTGCCCAGGTGGTCCATGAGCATCCAAGCCACATCAGTTATCGGCAAAGGCCATGCCCAGCCCCGGAGGAAGCTGAGGGGGACTGATGGTGATGAGGACAGTCACTTCTAAGCCCTTTTGCCCTTGCCATTTGTTTGGGCTGGTTCTTCCCTCTGTGCGTTGAGGGCTCTCAGCAGCAGACATTAGAAACAGTTAACTGAGCTCTGAGCTTTGTATGAAATAACTTCGAAGGTCAGAGTAAAACACAACATACTTATCTCAACCCATCTGAAAATTACCCTCATCAACTTCATTGTTTATGCCTGATAGATAGCCTGAGCACCAATTATGGTTGTCATTTCCTGAGGTGCCATCCGGGGTAGGTGTGCAGGGTGGAGATACGGAGGGAAAGAAGGGGGGGAGCCGAAGATTGGTGCTGCTGGGATGCTGTGCCAGCTCACCTTGGCATCCTCCTCTCCGCAGCAATCTCAGAATTATATCACTTTTTTTTTTCCTTTTCTTTTCTTTTTTTTTTTCTTTCCTTGAGGTCTGATGCTGTGTGGAACAAAAACACGGAGGTGTTTCCTGCCCCAAGATGGCCACTCTCTGAGGCACAGCCATGCAGGCAGGATGCAGAGAGAAGACTGGCTTGTGTTGTGGTCCTTGTTTCCCTTTGCTGTCAGTCGCATTCGCAGAGTCAAATAGGGGTCATTCTCCCTCCTATCCTCTTCTTCAGAGGAAAACTCTGTCGTGGGGAGATTGGCAGAAGATATGAAAGATGAAGAAAATGTGGGAAGATAGTGGCTGGCCTGATTGTGGAGGGTGGGATGCGAGGAATACAATAATACACACACAAAAAAAAGAGGCAGAAATGAACCAAAGGGAGAAGTGAGGCACTTGAAGGGGTGATAGGCAATGTTTTGATATTTACATCTTTTTCTGTGCCTGATAGGCAGTAATTTGTTGCTCAAAGGCTCTTTGTACCCTGTGCCTTGCTTGGGTACACATGCAGGAAATGGATCTAATCTAGTCCTAAAAATTCACAATTTGCATTGGCTATTTTAAGACTGATGAGCAAAAGAGAGCGAGTTCACCTCTCGATCCATCAGTGGCATAAAACTGTATGGCAGCATCAGATAGTACAAGTGGGAAAAAAAAAAAAAAGTCTGAGATAGACATCTGTATATCTAACACTATAAAACTGGTTTAAAAAATGTGCTGTGGAAAGACCACATGGAAGAAGCTATGCTACTTTGCTAAAATGTGATATTTAGAGACTAGTTTGCCCAAAGGGGCAACTGCTTATACACATGCGGCCCCGTCAAGCAGAACCCCTGCACCCGCCCGTTGGGAGCAGTGACACCTGTGCACGCGGGTGCTGACTTTTGCATACGCAGAAGCTGCTTTTAGGGTGCATGAGTGCAAGTGCTCCTCCCTGAACATCTGCAGGTGCGGCTGCATGCAAAGAGACAAAGGGAAGTTGAAAGGAGGCGATAGTATGTGCACTTCATGGTGAAAAGTCATGAGTCACACTTCAAAATACTGTAAGATTCTGTGTTTTTGGGCTTTCCTCTGCAACCAGGTAGGCCAGAGTTTCAAGGATATCAGGTAATAACCTCCAGGAAAGAGGACTGTGAGCCCAGCAAACCGTGGGAGCTGACAAGCCTGAAACTTTACCCAAAATGTCTCAAAACAGCTGCAGATGGACTGCCCATGGCACAGATTCAGTGTCACACTCTGTGTCACCATTGAAGTGTAAACCAGGAGATCCTCTTGCTGTCCTTGTAAGAGTGGAGAGTGAAGGAAAGAGCAGCATAGCTTGTGGTAACACAACTCCCACAAGAATGGCGACACCGCCGCAGGGATGTGGCACATCAGCACAGCTTCCTTCATATACCTCTGTGCAAAGCACAGCCTAAAAATATGTGCATGCAGGTTCTGTTCTGAGATAAGGCAAGTTAAGGTCAAGGGTTAAACCCCCATCTCACTGCAAACTGAGAAACAGCTGCATTTTAGCATTTATGCTATGTCACTATTTAGTGTCATAAGAGAGTTTTTTCTGAAGTAGAGAGTTGTGCAAAAAATATGTTGGATTGTAGAGCACACTGGAATCAACTAAACCATGAGCACAAAACCATGCTGCTTTTTCTTCTGTGCTACTAATTAGGGGAGCTGAAAATCTTACCTACCCTCTTTATTAAAAAAGTAATGTGAAGATTTCTCTGAAAAATTTTCATGGTCGTGAGACACACACCATATTGCAGGAAAACTTATTACTGTAAAGAAAATAGAGACTTTAAAAAAAAGACGAGTAAGAAGAGAGCCTTGTCTACGATTTAATTGGAATCAATGGGAATCCTGCCATTTGCCTTTGGTGGCAGCAGAATCAAAGCTGAAACACTGGCTGTAGTTTATTTTAGACTGCTGTGTGTCTGAGTTATATCTCCACAGCATTCCTTTTCTTTTAACTATCTACAATTTATGGCAGCAATATATATTCTAAATATTTTCCTCTACCAGAGGATCAGCAGAGCTTGTAAGGTCTGTGGGTGACACAAGCTCTTT
>NW_009716602.1:95939-115084 GCF_000703405.1 Apaloderma vittatum
GGGAAATCTGCAAGGTGTGAGTCTAGAGGGGGTGAGTATTGCACTGCTGGAGGATGTGCCTCGGGACCTGGCCTCCAAAGCTGTGTGAGTGCAAAGTTGAGAGGTTGGAGCAAGTTGTGCTACTCAGCACTTCTCAAATAGAGATATGGGGAGCAGAAGCCAGCTAAGTGGGCTGGAGACAGAGCAGCCTGCGGGGTGAAAGTCTCAGCAGGTAGTTGGCTGAGAACTGAGCTTGAGGGGTGAGGAACCGGTGGGGAAGTTGGGATGGCAGAGCCTGATGTTGCCAAATAAATAATTTATCTCTCGGAAAGTGCTGCATTGTTGTGAAACAGAACACAGGGGAAAATATCCTCATGTAGGGGAGAAGGAATAAAACAAGGCCTGGAGTCAAAGGAAGAGGCTTGCACAAGGCAACAGTGAAATGGTATTCCTCTTGGATAGATGTGACAGCCTGTGTAACATAGCACATTTGAGTAGCAGCACTCTTCTTGCTGGTAAATGTATATGATTATCTTTAGGTGATGAGTGAAAAATAGTAGGCACTTAGTCTTTCAGAACAAACAAAGTAGTTGCTGAGAAATCAGCATCTTCTTCAGCCTCTACCTGCTCTTTAATACTGATTAATGGGAAGGGACAAGCAGAGATATCTGCAGTAGGTTTAGACAGACAGGGAGAAACTAGTGGTGAGCACTTCAGACACTAGGTGACCTGAAGAATAAATAATTTTGATGTTGGATGGAGAACAAAAGTTTCAGAAAACAAAATCGAAGAAAAAAGTTGTGAATGCTGGATAAGGGGAAATGTCTAAGACGCCAGGGCACAAAAGTAGCAGCATCCTTGTGGAAGCATATATGGAAATGATGAGCATGTGTTGAGCTTTCTAACAGCCTAGCCAGGAATCACTACAAAAATCACTAAAAAGAAGATGTGAGGTTAGAGAAAAAGTTGTGGTTTGCAGAACTTCAACATTTCCTCCAGTGCTCCTGCTGTGGGTTGTTTTGCCTGACAGGTTTACTGAGGCAGAGCATCATGGCTTTGTTTTTTTCTCTATTCCTTTTTATCTGCTCAGAGGAGAGAAATACTGGACATGAAATAGGCACTCAGCTCTGCTCCAGTCCTCTCATTGGCTAGGATCAAGCCATTGATCAAGCCTTCATATTTCAAAGGAATAATGAAAATCCTCAGACTCTTCAACCTATAAACTGTCTCCCACCAATGTGTGTTACTGAAGGTGCCCAGAGCAGACTCTGTCTGATATTATAACAGAAAGCAACTGATAGGCAATTCTCTCTGCTAGAGCAACCAGAGCTGAAGAGGTAATTTAACCCCCTATAAGCAAGGGCAAATGATGACTGAGATGTTTATATCCCAATAAATCGTACAATATATGCTCTGCTGTCCATGGGTCTGATTCATCATTTATTGAATATTCTAATGTGCAAATAATGTTGAGAGGAGTTTTGGGCATGTGGGGAATGTAGCTAAGGCTTGACGTGTAAAAGGTGTTAGCAAATTAGTGCCTGAGGCACAAAGGCCACCTGGACTTGAGTCTGCAAATGTTCCAGTGGCGATAAGCAAATACAGTGTTGTTGAATTGCTCTGAGTAGGAAGGACGTTTTTGCTTTGCTAAAAGAAAATAGAATTTGTGGAGCTGAATGTTAATGAGACTGTTCAAAACTACAATGAGTAGCTTATATCTGTCAATTGATTTGAATAGTATCACACTGAAGTTTAAGAAAACCTCAACATCTGAAACAAACCAAAGCAAAACACGTTGTATCAATTTTTAATTTGTTAGCATTATTTGCGTGTTACGTGCTTTCTGCATCTCTCTGAGCCACAAATAAATAGATGAGATCCATCCCCCAGTGATCTGTACTAGGTTCTCTTTCTTCATTTCAATGTGATTGCGTCGTGTTGAAAATGCTTTGGGTGAATGCATGCATCCAGATGCTCTTACTGAAACCTCTAAAGAGCAAGGACAATTAGCAGCGTAAGGGACCAAACTATTTACATTCTCTGTTGTTCAGCTTAAAAAATCAGTTTCTCTTTAACAGATTTTTCTCTGTGTGGCTTCATGAAGGATAATTTTGAGAGGAAAGTTGTGCAGGAGAGGAAACGGTTCAGGAGCAAGACAGATCACCACAAAGTGAAATTTGCCTATTCGCTGTGAACCCAGAGCCCAATAGTCGATGATGACATATTTATCATCCCAGAGGCAAACACAGAGGAGTTTATTAATGTGGGTGGCATGATTGGCATGAAATAGAAATAGTACTTAGCATTTGTAAAGTATTATTATTATGATTAAATTAAACAATTTTAATATAATGCTTCTAACAGACAACATCCTTTTTAAAGGTAGGAAACTGCATCTTATTAAGACTTAATGACACACACAGGGTCACACTGTGAGTTTGCGGGATAAGCAGTTGAAATAGAAGATCTGACTTCCATTATAATGCTCTACATTAGATGAAAATCCACAAGAGAAAAATGAATGGAAATAAAAAAAGACAGATGGAGAATGAAAGGAAACGTGCATAAATGTTTGAAATAAATATATGCAGTGGGCAATAATGAAACTGTTAATTGAAACCTTTCCTCACTTTTAAAGAGAATTAAATGTATTTGCTTGCAGTGCATTTGGAATAACAGACTACTGAAAGGGATGATGGGGCCTATGAGAGAAAGTGAAAGCATTTACTGAGGATGTTGCTAAAAGCTATATTTTTGCCTCCATTTTCAGGAAGGAATAAGAGGACAGATGGCAGAAATTTCCCAAGGGAGGAAAGAGAATTACTAGAGAAGATCAGGATCAGACCTGCACAGGTGATCATGAAATCAAAATGCCTGAAAACTCAATTTCTCAAGGTCAATATAATCCATGCCTAGAAAACCAGCTTTTCTGAATTCTGAGGCAAATGGGACAACATGTGAAAATGGTGAGGTAAGACTGGTAAGACTGTGATGTCAGTGATGACATAGACAGAACTAAAATACATCTAAGTATTATCAGCTGGGTGGTTTCTATTTTATGTGTGTTTCTGTACCACACTCATCACTGCAGTATCAGAGCACCTTCAGTAGCATCAGCCACATGGTCTTAGCCCTCTCAGCCTCTCCTTCCAGGAGAATAAGTGTGTCTTGGAGGGCCTTGTTCCAGTAGCATTTTTTTGTTATTATTAGTATGTATTGTAGAATATTTGTTGCAACAGGGTGGGTTGAGAAATGTACCTGAAGTGGAAGGCTGTAGGTTAAAGAGGAGGCTGCATATCACAGTATCGGTTGCTCCTGTAGGAGGTCAGATTGGACTGGAAATTTGCTGGCGATTTAGGAAAATAAGGACAAGAGTTCCTCCTCCCTGCCATAGCTCTTGACCTTATCTCCAGCTGATTTGTGCCTGCTTTCTTTCTGCTTCAGGGATAAAGACCCTTTTCAGACATGACCACCAGACCTCAGCTGTACACAGGAATGCAGTTCTGTTCCAGCCCCAGTCAAACAACTAGATTTTGTGAGATGACTTGTTCCTAATGCCGTGGGAGCTAAATGCTTAAACATCTTTAAAAACTGTGCTGACTTTATTCCCGTTTTCTCATCTAGCAATTGCACAAGTGTACACAGTGTCCCTGTGCTTTTGCATCATTGAGGTGAATATTGTACTATGAAAAGAGACAATAGCCATGGGGAGGGTGCTGGAAAAGCTGGAGAGGAATATAGTGAGATGGCTTAAATACTGTGATTTGATTATTCATAGTCAGCATGATTGCATGAGAAATACTGCATCTACCAAGGATAATCTGGTTTTGACTTCTCTAAGGAAATGCAAAGAATTTCAGTGAATTGACATTTTGCCTAGAATTTAGCCTACAGACCTTATGGAACAACTGGAATTTATAAATGTGATGCAGGGTGATCAAGCTTATTGAGTACTGAGGAGCAGGTTTCTAATTTCAGGGAGCCTTTTACAGACCAGCATCCAGAGTGATCCCTTTGCTCTCTTCTTAGTGGATGTCACAGAGACTTGCCAAGGGAAGCATGAGCTCTATGAGATGCTCAGAAAGTGTTTCATTTCCCGTGGTGTTGGAAATGACTGTTCTTCTCACATCAAATCCTTTGTCTGGTCTCACCTGAACTTGTGATGGACTTGACAATGATCTTGCTGGATCCTGGTTGGACTGCTCTGAAAGAGTTAATGTCGAAAGTAAAAGCAATTTTTGGACAACTAGGAAAAAGCTAGTGAATATTTTCAGATGGAACTAACAAGTTACTAGCACTGACCATTGAACTGTGTCAAAGACACTTAGGCACTCCTGAATTTCATATAGTCTCACTTTTATCTCTCAGAATTTTTATTTTGTTAAATGAAGAGCATTTTTTCTGACATTAAGAAACCACTTGAAATATCTGTTGTCCATTACTCGTATGTTATTATTAAGCCTAACTTATAAGTATTGAGGGTGTAACATACAGCACGTTACTCTCATCTAAAAGGTGCAAGTGGTTACACAAAAAGTCACTTGTCCTGCAAGTATGCCTGGTGTTGCCTTTGAGGGAAAGAACAGATGGAGAAGAGGTCATGTGTGGCTTATGTTGATTGAAGCTATGTTTCTGCCCAGTACAGTAAAGATATTGTTCAGTACTTACCTTCCTTGTGAAAATATTGCTTTTGTACCAGTACCAACATATCTATGTGTGTCAATTGTCTCTTGGGCAAGTACCAGCTGGGGATGTTCATTCTGCCCTGTCTGATATGTAAGTGGTACCTCTTTTCATAGAATCATAGAATGTTCGGGGTTGGAAGGGACTTCTAGAGACCATCTAGTCCAACCCCCCTGCAAGGCAAGATCGCCTAGGGCAGCCATACAGGAACACGTCCAGGTGGGTTTTGAATATCTCCAGAGAAGGAGACTCCACAACCTCTCTGGGCAGCCTGTGCCAGGGCTCTGTCACCCTCACAGGAAAGAAGTTTCTCCTCATGTTGAGGTGGAACTTCTCATGTTCTAACTTAAACCCATTATTTCTTTTTCTATTGCTGGGCACCACTGAAAAGAGATTGTCTGCTTCCTCTTGACACCCACCCCTCAGATATTTATATATGTTAATAAGATCCCCTCTCAGCCGTCTCCTTTCAAGGCTAAACAGCCCCAGTTCTCTCAGTTTCTCTTCACAGGAGAGATGTTCAAGTCCCTCAATCATTCTCGTAGCTCTCCTCTGGTAGGTCCTTGTCTTGAATTGAGGAGCTCAGAACTTGGAAATCATCCTCCTACATTCTGCATGAGTGTCAGCTGTCCCCATGATCATGCTGCTGACACTTCTAACTTGATCTGTTGGCATTTCATTAAGGTACCTCACCAGGCCACTGCTTCTGGATGAAGCTTTTCCTAAAGGCATTCCCATGCTTGAGGTTGGATGAGGACATTGGGCCCAGCCATGAGGTGTGTGTGAGACGTAAGGTTCACAAGCCTAGGAATAGACCCTGCAAGGTTTGCCATGCTCTCAGAAGCTCAGCTCCTTCCTGCCTCTGCGTTGCTCACAGTGTGTAGTGGTTTAGTGCCGCCGTTCACACGGGCCTTCCCCGGCCCCTTCCCAGCAGCACTGGGGAGGAGAATTTGTGCTCACACAGCGTCTTAAGTCCAGATCGGAGGTGTTGCTCGCTTGAGTAGGATGCAGGTGGTGGGAGTGGGAGTGTGCGATCGCTCACAGTCGCGCTGGGTGACAGCTAACCAAGGCGGCTTCCTCCTCCCACGCGCAGGGCCCAGCTGAGAAGTGCTGCGAGCGTGGCGCTGCTTGGATCGCTTCTCTGTTCTCGCTTGCTGCCGAGATGCGCAGCGGGCTCTCGGTCGGAGCGAGTGGGATGAGGTCACATCCTCTGTACCACGTCAGAACGGGAGTGATGAACACCTCCCTTCTCTGTGCATGAGGAGTCAGCTTCCAGAGAGCTTTGGTGGCCCTGGCAGTTGTTGGGGTGCTGCCATCCTCTGAGGAGCAAGGTCGCTTTGTTCAGGCTTATTTTTCACACCAAGTGCTGACCAGCATGTTGGGCTACACCAGCAGCAAAGTTGCCCCTGGGGTTTTCATCCTTCAGTTGTTTAAATCATACTCTTATAAATGATCAATGTGAAGTGGACTGTGAAGAAGAAAAATAATTCTATCATCTCAGTTCAGTGTTAGGTATTCTGTATGCTTTAAATCAGCTGTTCATAAAATGGCCAACCTCTTTCTCATCCCATGGCAGGACTTTAGCTTTCTCTTGTTTAGTTATGGTGTCTGGCTTAATGTGGGCTGAGGCTGGTTGAGTAGACCTGGTTATTGTATATTGTGCAGTAATTGAGATTGATATCCACTGAAATCTCAGCAAGAGTTGAATGAAATTTAATTCTATTACAGTCAAACATGGTGCTTTGTATGATGTCCAGTACAGTGGTCCATCACTGGGACTCCCCAGTGCACTGGTAATAAAAATAATATGTAATAAAGCTACACTTGATAGTAATTTAGTGAGGGTGTATTGTTTGAATTAGGGTTTACAAGAACAGATCCTCACCACATCTCTTGCTTACCTTTTCAAGGAAATCTTAAAGACCTTTTTTTTATTTTTCACTTTGAAGTGTATGTTCTTTTTGTACCTGTGTTCTTGTGTACATTGAACATCAAGGATGCACTTATATTTGAGCTGAAAACTTCTGCTATGGATAGAGTACCAGTAGGGACAGTAAATAGGAACTAAATTTACCTTCTTTTTTTTTCTTTCTTTCTTGTTTCTTTTATTTTTTCCCTTTTTTCTTTCTTTTTTTCTTTCTTTTTTCTTTCATTGTTCTTTTTTTTCCTATTTTTTCTATTTGTTTTCTCTTTTCTTTTTTTTTTTTGGAGGGGAAGCAATTTACATGCTATGCTTCTGGATACTAAAGCAAAAGGAAATGTGCCTGATGCTAAAATTGGCTTTGGGGCTCCAGTTTTCTCAGCTCTGCACCACCTGCCTCTAATCAAACTGTCCAATTACAGGAAACAATTGTTTTCTTGCTTTCTGTTAAGTGCAAAAATTCACCTACTAAAGGACTTTTTACCAAATGTTGCTTTTAACAAAACCACTTTCACAATTTGTTTGAAAAAAATGTGCTGATGTTTATGTCCAGCATGCACGTTAGAATTCAAACATATGGTCACCAAGATCCACACAAGGTCATTCACAAAACAGTAATATTTATCTTAACTGATTGTAGGGTTTAGAAATCTCTATCGTATTGAGAGCAACTCAGTGGACATTAATAGAGTTTCACTATTGTGGCAAGCTGAGAATCAAGCCCTGACCTATAATTACCACAAGCATGAAGAGCAGTGATAATACAGAAGGGAAATTGTTCTCCCTAGATATGCTGCCTTAATATGAGACGATGAGTTCAGGCTGTTTCTGAGCTGCAAATCTCCGAAGTGAAGTCTTGCTGGAGTAGAATAAAGTAAAATAAAAACAGAGTAAGAGTATCCAGCTTTGGTTAACAATGCTTTCCTTCCAAAACTGGATCTCAGACTAAATTACAACCCTAACACCATCAGTCCTACACAGAGAGGTGAGTGAGATCACGTAGAGCAAGCAAATACACAACTTGTCCTCTCATTTTAACAACGATGTGTACCTGACAACTGCTTTTTGTCTGCCAAGAAGCAGATTGATAAGGAAAATATTAACAATATCCTCCGTAATTCAGGAGCTTACCAATTATGCTAAAGGCATTTGATCACCTTGCAAACTTTGTATGAAATAAGATAGACTAAGAGTGTAATCATCCTAGTTCAGAGGCCTGTATAAAAAGACATTTAAACCACTGTAAAATTTCCTTAGGAAGTATAAGACAGTTATTGGAATCTACTAAGTAGAGGAAACATGAGGAGCTACTATTCACTGTCTCATAACATGAGAAGGTGGAGGGTATCCTGTGAAATTGACAGTCGATAAATGCAGAACAGATAAACTAGTAATTCATAGACATTAACTTGTAAGGCATCAGCATGTGGAATTAATTTCCATAGGAAGTCTATATTAAACTGCAGCACAATTGGCAGCATTGCTACAGCCATGTTGAGAGGGGTGATGTACTAAAAAATACTTTTTATTTCCAAAATGCATTTAAGATGTGTCTGTGTACTCATATACAACTTGCAGTTATGCTAACTGGATCAATAGACTGTGGTTTCCTCTGTGAGCTGTATGAGTGAAGAGGTGCTTCGTGTAGACTAGAAAAAGCTCTGGAAATTAGATGCAATGCACTACATGAGAATTTCTCTTTGTCCTTGTAATTGTACTTGTCTATGCTCTCTTTTTTCTCCACCATTTTCCAGTTTTTCTGCCTTTTAAATCCTGATCAAGAAGGGAAAAATACTGGAGATTTCTATGTTGGCTGGCTTGTATTGTTTAGCAACTTTTTGTTTGCGTGCTGAAGTGGGGGTTGGGGAATATATCACTTTACTCCTGTTATTTCCAAGATTGCTTTAGTCACACTTGAACGGTTAATCTTGCTGCATTTATATGGATAGCGCAGTAGTATATAAGATAAGAATAAAAATTCAGTAACTATAGAACAAATCTCCATTGCTTTTAAAAGAGAATAAAAGGGTAACGTAACACAAAGCAAATGTTGCTTGCAGTGCAGTAAAACCCAGACAAAATCTGAAATCCTCCATGTAAAGGGAGCCAACAGGTTTACCAATTGTTATGCCTATGACATGGGTGATTGTTTCATTTTGTTGTGTAACCTGCTAATTATTATAGTGCCCATCAACATAGTATCATCCATTCTTCATATCATGGGTGCATATATATTTTATATATGTTAGCCAAACAGTGTGAACAAATACAAGTGGGATGCAATGCAAGGATTGGGGGTATGAATATAGAAGATGATGTGACATAGACACTGGAAATGCTGGGAAATTGCAGAAAAAAAGTATCATACAGGGATAATTATATAATTTTAAAATTTTGGCCCTTATTATAAATTGACCCTGGTTTTCCTAAAATGTTGTCCACTGATTTCCAAGTTTCCTTTTATATATTGCACTTGAATGGTCTTCCACTTCTGGTGTCTTCCCTTCCAGTTTGAAACATGGTCATCCTGCCAGGTGTGTGCGTACGCACATCTGCATGCACAGAGTGTTACTGCCAGCCCAGCCTTGCCTCCAGTGACCTGACAACCTTTTTGTGTATTCTGAGTCCATGGTAAAGATTAGGGAATGAAAAAGAAATGGTATGTTTAAAGAAAGAAAGAAAGGACAAAAACAGAGTTTCAAGGCATCGGAGGTTCTGCAGGTCCCATAGTAACACTTCCCACATGGAAACACGTGCTGCAAATCCTATGCTTCACGGGAAAGATCTAAATTACACAGATCTACCTGTGTGAGAGGAATATACTCATTATTAGGGTTTCACATCTTTCAGCTCACTCTGAGATTATCCCTGGGCAATCAAATTTTTGTATGAAAGAAAGAGGCATGCATGAATCACCCAGATACCATCTTTGCTTCCTGCCCTTCACTCCCTATCCTTCTGCATTTTTCCCACATTTGTCACTAAATGGAATTGTGTGTTTGTGTGGGGCTTGCAACTCATTTAGCCCTATGAGAATAAAAGCCCTGAGTTTAAATACGCGTGTCTAACATTCCCTTTTGAAGGAAAAAAAAAAAGGTGAAAAAAAAGACTTTTAACATGTATGTGTCACATTACTTAGCTATTTAGGAATGTCCAGTATTCTGCAAGAACTGACCCAGGGTCAGGCAAGTCCAACAGCCAGAAGGTGCCCCCAGATGGCTTCAGAAGAAGATGCAAGAAACATGACCTTCAATGTAGTGCAGAACATCAGTTGAAGTATCGTCGTGTTAGCAAAGACCAGCCATTTGATTCTAATCAGGTAATTGCCACACTACCACCACCAATGACACAACTTGGAAGAGGCTGTCATGGAAACCGGTCACCCTAATTTTGAAGTAACTACAAGAACTGTTGGTCAGCCATCCCTGTGGCAATTCTTGTGGGTCAGAACGGTATTTGGCTTTGTATTTAACTGTATAGGTTAAAACTGTAATTAGGAAATTCAGCCTTTTTATTCTGGTCACGGTGCAAGTAGTTTCTAGAAAGAGATGTTGCTTGCAAGATTATGATACTGGTCACGTGCCATTTTGAGTGGGTAGCTGAAACATTTTAAGTAACCAAAAATAATAGTAGGGAACATACGATAGCTTTTTGTTATGATTTCTATTTCATAGGACAGTCTTTAGCTAGTTATTCATGCTGAAATTCATTACTTTCAGGACTCACAAATATATTTCATGACTATCTAACAGCTTGTCTGCATATTGGAACACAACCTCACAAATAGCAGCACAGAAGCATTCGCAAAATTAATTTAATTAGTATTCTACCAGCTTTGGCGCTTAACTACTGTGAATAGGTGTTGCACAGGCAGTATAGTTTAATGGTTGCTGGGGTATTTTAACTCAGGACTCCACAACCTAGTTTTTCAGCCTCTATGCTTGTGGAAAGAGGGTCACAAAATCTTTCAGTCTCACCAGGTGTAAAATAGTAGGCATGTATTTAGGTAGCTTAACTAAAGTTGGTAGCATGCATTGAAATATTTGGTTGAAAGCTGCTTTACAGTGTAAGCACAAAGTATTATTATTAGAAACATTATTATGTTATCAGCAGTATGGCTTACAATGAAAAACTATGAACTTCTGGCTTTAGGAGCCATTTTTTTTGTTTTAAGCATAAGTATTCAAGAAATTTAAAATAGGCAAAATAAGGACACAGATGTAAAACAAATAACAGTGATGTTAACTTTATTAAAAAGCTTCTTTGTGGTATCAGGCAGGAAGTGAAACTGCTTTCAAACTGCAAATATTTCTCAATCATTTCATGCACCAGCAATCTTTGTAATAGGGTTTCTGTTGGTTTTTGCAAAATGTTCAGATGAGCAGATAAAAGTTCAGACACGTGGGGAAGGGCAGTCATTTTTCTTGGATTCACTAGCTGTATATTTCATTCCGTGATTCAAAGTGACCTTAGAGTCCGTCTTGAAGAACAGATGTGCACGCTGAAAGTTTGAGACCGAACTATTTTTATAGGGCCGTTCCTTTTTATAAACCAGCAGCGCTGTGTGCTAGCAGCCAGCTAACGGGCTTTGGGTGTTGACTCATGCTTGGTGACAGAGTTCAGTCAGAGATAGCTGAAGTAGAAAGGGCTCCCAGCTATCTTCTCCACCCTCGGCTGAGGATGCCACCTTGCCACAGGGCTGGCTGAACCGTAATGTGTGCCTGCACCCCAGCCAGGGCAGCTTATAGCCTGCTGCACTCATGTGAGATCCTGCTGAGGTCAGGCTGTAAACCCTGCTGGCTCAAGAGGGGATACTTGTTCTGCTAAACTGTCCCTGAGTTGGTGGCTTCCAACAGGAGGATGGAGGCGACAGCTGGCAACGGCAAGTGCTTCATCCCTCCCAGTTAAATCTGCCAGTGAATGTGAATCAGCGCGGTTACATTTCGTGCTACTTGGAGCTACTTTTCTGGCTCTAAGCATCATGATCCCAGAGGGTCAAGTACAAAAGTATTGAGCACTTAGAGATACTAAATGCCCTTACTTGGTGAATCAATGGGGCTTGAGAGCACTTGGACTGCTCAAAAAAACTTTCATTAAAACTGTTGTTTGACAGGAAAATAGTTTTCTTCATTGAAAACGGAAAGCTAGAAAACTGAAACTTCAGCTAGCATATTCACTGCTGCACCTGGGTCAGACTCAGAAAGCACGAGGCCTAAGTGTTAATTAGATATCTCTTGACTCAGTAATTCTTACTAAAAATGCTGCGCGTGGGGCATCTAGAAGAGCAGCAGGTGTTGTGGTAGATTTTGCTTGTCTAATCTTGTAGTTTCTAGACACCACCACCTCAGTCTCTGCATTTATTCAGTAAAGCTTTATTTTTGCTGTACAAAATTGAAAAGAAAAAGATAGAAAAGGTACGTGCAATTCAAAATTTCCAAGGTAATCCCATTTCACAGTGTTCAAAAGTGTTCTAGTTTGAGCATTTATTGGGTTACATTTCAGTCAAATGTTTGTATAAAATTTGACAAGTTGAACACTTGGTAAATTGAGAAAAAAATATTTTGTTTCACTGAGTTTTCAGGTGCCTCACTTCACCTTCTGCAAAACAGGGGTGTTAAGTTTACCTTGCAGAGGTGTCACAAAGATCAGTACATTGAAGAGTGTGTTGTGCTCAGTTACCCTGGTTGTACAGGATGGTGAAAAGTCTGAAGGCTGTACATTTGTTGTTCCCTAGATTCCTATTCTTGACATTTTGCTTTGTCAAACAGGGAAAAATCACAAAGTTCTCTAAAATCATAGCAATCTGCTGCTTCTGCTCTACGTGCTCCAAAGCCTGTAAAGTTTTATTGGAATCTTTGCAGTGACTTCATATACTTTGTGTTGGACTTCAGTGACCTCAGGACCCATATGGACCAATGTATTTACTGTTATGTGCTGAACATCCTCACATTTCAGAGGCTGATCTCAGGACTGCTGAGAGCTTGTCTAAATCTATGTTCATTATACTATGTGCTTGTTTGATATCCACAAATTTCACAAGCACAATGGGAAGGAAAGCATTTAGTACCTAAAAAGGAATGTGCCATTTGCTCCTCTTGCTTCTCAATACTTTTAGATAGCTAATGATTGCAAGGTAAAGCTGACTGATATTGAGCTGCATTACAGGAGGGCAAACAGACCTCTCAGTATCGATGGCAATATCAGTCATAGGACAAGACAACTAAAGGGAGGGGATAGAGCCTCTGCAAGCCTTGCAGGGGGTTAGTGGCTACAGGCTGTGCTCTTGGATGTTCCAGGAACCTTGGTTTATTATCGTTAGTGCACTGTTTGCACAGCATTGGTGAATGCTGTAGAAATGTTTATAAACAAGTGTCAGATAACAGAAGTACTTCATGAGCTCTCTAGTCACACGAACTGCGGCTTGAGAAGCACCAATGATGATGAGAAGCTGAATAGTTTGTGACACAGTTTAGAGGAGATGGAAGGGGTTAATGTGGTTTGCACCTGAATGAGTTCATCTGCTCCAAATGTTTCAGTTCTTAAATCTGTGTTTGGTGACAGGTTGGGAGTTGTAAGATTGTAGGATCATTCAGGTTAGAAGGGACCTTAGAAGGTCTCTTGTCAAATCTTCTGCTCGAAGTCGGGTCAGACCAGATTGCTCAGGGCTTTGTCCAGTCAGGTATTGAAGATCCCCCAAGAATGGAGATTGCGCAACCTCTTTGGGCAACCTGTTCCCCTGCTTGATTTCTGCGGCTTTTATTGTGGAAAAATATTTTTCCTCAGATTCAGTCTGAACCCCTCTTCTTACAACTTATGCTCATTGTCCTCCCACTATGTACCACTGTGAGAAACCTGCATCCGTCTCCTTGATAGTCTTCTCAGAAGCACTAGGGGGCTGTTATTAGTTCCCCCCCAAGCCATCTATCTCTTCTACAGGCTGAGCAAACCCACCTCCCTCAGCCTCTGCTTGTTGGGCAAGTGTTCCAGCTCTGGTGGCCTGCTGAGCTCACTCTGATCTGCTGACATGCTGCCTTCTCTGTCATACAGATTCACAGAAAGAAACCAAATTCCTTCAAAACAACAACAACAACAAATCCTTGGAAAGTTTCAGTTTTCCCTGTAGAAAACTGGTTCTAGTTCAAATGTGGTCCATGCAGTCAGCCGATGGGCTCCTGACCTCACAGGCTCTGCAGCACTGCAGCCATGGTTGGGGCAGACTGTCAGCTGGTGTTGCCAAGGGTCTTAGTTCCAGGACTGCTGAAACATTACTCTGGAGTTTCCAGAATGAGGGACTGTGCAATTTCAGGGAGGAGAATTTCCAAAACTGCAACATTTTCTTCTCCAAACTGACTTCTTCAGTTCCCTTTTTTGCCTCCGTCCCCCCTCCCCCACCAAGTAATTTTCTTCAGGATTGACTTTGCGTAAGGCACGGGCTGAACCTACAAATTCTTTTATTTTAATTTACCTAGAGGATTGTGAAAAATGGGCAGGAGACCCTGTCATTAGCAAGGTGTTTGTTTAACAGAACAAAACTATTTCCCTCTTTACTGGACTTCAGATTCTGAACAATTATTAACTTGTAGCCTTCCCTCTTCCTTCCTTCCTTTTCTCTTTATAGTTGGACCTAAGGTTTTGCATTTCTCTCTTATCTGCTGCCTTCAACATGTTAATAGTAAGTTTTTCTGGGATTGCAGAGGCAGAAAACAGAGGATGTTCCAGAGGAGATGTTAAAGTAACAGTAATACAAATAATTCTTGGAGTTTATTAATAATTGTTTCATTATAGATATAACAAATATAGATATATAGGTATATGGAAATACAGATATATAGATATATAATCCTATTTTTTCGTGTGCAAGCAAACTCAGGCAAGCTTGAGAAAGAGCTGTGTTACTAGTCCTGGTATACCACCTAATCTGCTTCCTTTTCTTCTCTCACTCTCCTTGCTTTATCACCAGGCCAACAGGCACGTGGACTTGGTCTGAGGTAGGTGACATCATCAGAAAAGCCATACGTTTCTACCTGGTTTGGCTTTGTATTATGAAAATGAGGCAAAAGGGCCAGTAAATTTCATTCATCTGCAGAAGGTGCCTCACACTGTGAGGCTGAGCTGGTGGACTTCTATGCCACGGGAGGTTGTAAACGTGAATGCCGTGCTGAATTGAAAAGGGCCTAGAAAATGTTATGAGCAGTTGTAACTTTTGAAGTAATAAGACAGGCTTAATTAAATTTCATATTTCAGAACATTGGCTAGTCTCTGTAGGGATCAGGAAGGATTTTCCCTTGTCCATATACAGCATTTTGTAATTGGCCAGATGCATTATGGGGTTATTGCCTTTCTTGGAATCTGAGGCAGTGATTAAATGCCTCTGCTAGGACTGGGATGCTGGATGGGAGCGGTTGGCCTGAGTAGCATGGCAGATTTGGTCTTCCTTTGGATTGTCTGTTGTTTTCTCTTGTGATTTTTATTGTGCTTCTTGCAGTATTTGATGGTTTTCTAGCTTCTGTATGAATATAGTGGCACTGAGAATCTCAGCTCTCACCAGGATACTAAATTTTTAGCCCTTCTATCAGTACAGTAAGGTTTGGAAATAAGACCAAAACCTTTGACATAGAAAAAAAAAACCCAGGCCATATTTTACTGCATTGTATATTACGTTGGTTGCTAATACTGTCTTTGCATGTCCCAACTCAGAGCAACTACGTAATCCATAACCTCATCCTGCAGTAAAAACAAATGAAACAAGTGGGATAATGCTCCTGACCTTCGAAGTGCTCTGAGAAATGGATAAGAAGGTGGGTTTTATGCCTGCATGGTCTTCATGGCTGCACTAGTTGTGACTGCAAAACTATTTCTACCTAGACATGCAGTGTTAATGTAGCTGAAAGCCTGAAAAGCTTTAGTCTTTTCTGATGGCTGAGAGGAGAATCTAGGCCTAAAGCTAGATGTTCTTTTATGCCTGCTTAACTCCTACCTGGTATATGACTCAGCTTCCTGAAGACTTATATTGCAGCATAGATCTCCCCCATTCTTGAAGTCCTAACATGGTCATGCAAAGGGTACAGGCGTCTGAAACAGTGTCTCACTTGATGCAGGGCAGAGGTGAGGGGTTGAGTCTTGGCCAGGATGTGCCTGCAGGTGTATTCTGCTACCCTGCTGGGAAATCCTGGGGGCACCACCTGAGAGCTTATCCACCACTGAGTACGAAAAGCTCATAGCAGGCACACCATGTGTTTCTGACTGCTGTGTACAGATCCACAACCTTTTAGGAGTTTCGTACTGGGGGCAGCCACCAGTTATATAGCCATCAGCCAGCTGCTCGTGGTATCGCGGAATGGGAAAGGTCATTTTACTGGGGCAGGAGAGCGTGGAAGAGGGTCAGAAGAAACTTGACCAGCCTGTTGTATCTTGCCTGGTTCAACGAAGCACATTAAAAGCAACGCAGTTCCTGTGCTGTATTTCTACAAAAAGGTCGGGATTGCTTTAATTACAAGACTTTTTGTTAAAACACCTCTCTCTAAAATCTTTTATAAAGGATTTACAGATCATTAAGATTGTTACTATTTGTCACTGTTCATTGTTCACAGAGAACTAGAAGCAAAAATATGTATGGTACTGGCCATTTCTTAAATAAGGAAGGGCCAGTCCCTACTCTGAAGCACTTACAGTTATTGCCCAGCATGTGTATTGTGTGATGCAGGGAATAAGAAAATGATCGCCAGTTAGTTTAATGTGGAAGCTTCTGATAATGTTTTAATAATATGGACTTTATGCAAAAATCTATCTTTCTTGTGAAAGGTTTAGTATGTATTTATTATGTAGTGATACTGGCACATGAGCAGAATAATAAAAGGTTGTGTATGCATGAAATCGTTTTTGCCTGCATGTTGACTTTTAATTTTTTTAAAAATGCTGAACAGTAAGTTTTACTCTAAATTAAAATAGGATGATGCATTGTTCCTCCAGAGAGATAGTGATAAAAAATTTAATTTGTATTGTACTAATTTCCTCTTAACTGTTTGCAGACATGATGAAACATTCAGGTTTCAGAAATCAAAACTCTCTTAGTACCTGCAGATCTTTGTGAATTAAATTTGCAGTGTGTGAAAAAATTCTTTGCAAAATTTGCAGAAGCTTGTTTGGTGAGCCCGTGTATCTGTGCATTAGTCAAATTATTTGCTTTCAAGTGAAAGTAAGTGAAAAGAAAAATACTAATGACACTCAGAGCCAGTGCAAAATGGTTTCAGTTTCTTGAACAGGGTACCTAGATGTGAATCATCATATTTTCACTGTCAGAAAAACCTAAATGTTTTTTCCTCAGGGTAGCAAGGGTAACACATCAACTGTCGGAATACGAACGCTCAGTGAAGGAAACAACGCATTAGTTTTACCATGAGGTAAACTCCCTCAGGTCAACCCCAGTCAGGAGTAGAACACTCATCTTGGCAAGTCACCTCATGGTAAAACTTGTAGTGTCTCATCATCAGTGTTTTTCAGCTCAAGGTAGCTGGCGTGCCTATTAGCCACCCTGAGGTAAAAATACCGTCTCTTTATCAGCAAGCACCAGCCCTTAGATGTGTACGTGCGGGCCAACACCACGCTCCCTGGCTGTCCCCAGGTGTGACAGTCAGCCTGTACCTTTGCCTCCCCCATCTCTTTCTGCCTCACCAGTGCTCTTCACACGCAGACCAAGTCTGGTGTCCCTTGTGGCTTCATTTCAACTCAGTCCTTTCACCAAACCTGGCTAGTAAAAATTTGTCATGCTTTCAGAGGGCCCCTTTCAATTAGCTTTGCAAACATGTAATATTATTGAAAATCACCATGTGGTATGTGTTCTGCAGCCCCAAATGCACTAAGGGCTCCTTGCATCGTGTTTTTCCTTCTGTGAGATCGCTCCAGGCTCCTCTCTCATCTACTCCTTCTTCAGGCATTCAACAGTTTTGCCCTCTTTTGCATGGAGTATCCTCATTTCCACCTCTACCACAAAATCTGGGCTTCCTTATCTCCCTCTGTCATCTCCCTCTCATCCTCTGGTTGTCTCTTACTTGTTCCTGTGCTAGGAGCTGGAAATACACTTTTCCTTCCACCAGTCTTACTCCCAGACAGAGCAAAAAGAAGTAGTAAATTATTCAGTCTCCCATATTTTAGCTGTAATGGGGTGAGAAGCAGATGGTTAAAGGCAACTGTTGCTTTTATTTTCAGTACATAAGCCATTGCAGGGGGAAATAAAGGTATTAGTTTGGCTGGGGAGAGGCAAGGGATTGCACACATCCTGCACTTGTCTCTTCGGGTGAATGAGTTGTCATCAAAATCATATGGTCTGTGCTTTGATTTGTAGAACTTCTTCTGAACAGTGGGCTTGCCTGGAGATGACATTCAAAAGTTCCCATATTACAGGCAAACAGATGAATGCCCTCAAGCTGAAAGTAAGACCTTGCTCGACTCAGAAAACTAATGTCGTTTTCCTGGCGTTGTTATTGAAGGTAGTGTTATACTCCTGTGTATCTGAACATGACAGCAGTTACAGCATGGGTAAGTGCTTATAATCAGCTGTGATAGTGTTTATTTTAGAAGTTGAGTGAATCACTAGAAACCTGCTTGCTGAAAGATTTTGTCGGGGAAAACTGTTGCCTTACAGCTGTGTGAACTTATAGATGACCAGAAGATTATATGATACCAAGACATCACAGTACCTTAGATACATTCCATGTTCTAGGTATGGAGAACACTTCAATTCAGCAAGTTTTATTTGAGAGTGCTGTTTGCTTATCAACTGCTGTTTTTCACTTCTGTTCTAATCTTCCCCTAGTGAAAAATTGTGTTTTCCTATCTCCTCTTCCCCTATAGCTCAAAATGTTGAGTATTCCAGTGTACCTCTGCCATCACTCTACATTCCTCTTATTGAGTTAGTCTTCGTTATTGATCATTGTCTTCTCCTATCACAAAGCTTTAGCAGCAAAGGGTCACAGTATTCTGATCATGCCCGTTTGGTTGCCTAGATGTGACTCTAAGCTCTGCTAAACCTGCCCAAGATCAAACTCTTGATTTGTGTGTGAGTTCAGACTTCTTATCCCAGGTCTTGTGAGTGATCTCTTCATGTGGGTGGCCTGTGTGCTAAAAGGTTGGGCCTTGCATTTTCCTAGCCAAGTCACGTGTAGGCCTCTGGAATCTCAGAAATTTTCCACTTGATAGAAGAAGGGGACTTTGGAAGCACTACTAGAAGTACTTAGAAATACAGGCTGAGAAAATGCTTCAGTGTGCTGCTACCCTGCTCTCCAGCTAGCTTTTTGAAAATGGTGTCTTACTGCTTTGAAACTGCAGTTTGACATACTCATAAGTGTGGGCTTGTTTTGACCAGAGTTTACTTGTCTGTCAGCAGAAATAGCACAAGAACTTGCAAAGCTGCAAGATGCAACTTTAAACTTGCATCAGTTACATCAATATGCTTTGTCTTTGGTGAATTTTGAACTGGCCCTTATGTCACAACAAGAGCTTCCTGAGTTTCAGGATGCTGTGAAGGGAACTCCATCCCTTAAAAATCAGTATGTTAAAGGTTCAG
>NW_009716602.1:115115-118450 GCF_000703405.1 Apaloderma vittatum
AGATGTATTGAATTAATAACTTTTGGATTCCTGGGTTTAAGATGCAAATCACGGATTTTGATGTAATTACAGCCTTGTATTATTAGAGAATGGCCTCAGTAGAGGCAAGATACAATTTATAGGTGAGAGAAATGGCCACCTTCCTTTGCCTTTAAGGAGAACATTTTCAGTTCTTTCACAAGTAGATAGGAGTTTACAGTTCTTGAACACAAATGACTTACATGAAGGCTTCTGTAAGCAATAAGGTGGGTCATTAAAGGTCCACAGAGGAGGCAGTAAGTGGTGACAAGTATCTGCAGGTGAAAGCCAAGTAGATAAATATAAGGTACTTTGGCACCTGTTTTCTTATCTAACCTTTTAAGATTGCCATTAACAGTTTCCTGTTTATCCTTCAGTTGAAATCTCTTCTCACCTTGAAGAAGCCGATTGTTTGGTAGGAGGACTCATTAGGAGCTGCATCTCTCTCCATCTCAGCAATTGGGCAGTTAGCTCTGGGGTTTTATTCCCAGTTCTTGTTTGAGGAGCAACTTTATGTAACAAATTGTTGCTGAAGCCTGGTATCTTTGACCATCAGAACTTACTTGCTTTAAAGCTAAAAGTTGTATAGTTTTCATTTTTTATTTTTTTTCTTCTGTTTCTTTTTTTGAATCCATTTTGAGATTAAAACCAGGAGGTATCTCGGGGGGTTTATGGTTACTTCACACTGTACAAAATTACACACAGTAGGAAATCTGGGGACTTCTCTCTCTTGCTTCAGTGACTCTAGCAGCTTGCCCAGCAATCCTACAGTGACATGTTGTAAGGGTCATGGGTTTGGAGCAGAGCCAGCAGTGGTGTTAGCAAACAGAATTCCTTATGACTCCACCTTTTTTTTTTTTTAATGGTATTGGCTGAGTGCATGCAGCAAAAGTAACGTGTCTCAACTCGATTCCTTGTCTATTCTGTTGGTTACCCACTTTCTTCTCCCCCTGTTCAGAGAAAATGGGGAAGAAAGGTTTGCCTGTGCCCAGCAGCACTGCAGGTGTCTGTCCCTCTGAAAGAGTCCCAGCGGTGTGGGCGTGCTGGAAAGAAAAATCCCCAGTGACTTCACCCAGCTTGGCTTTTGGTGGTTACTCACAATGAGGTCATTTTTTTTGATTTTTTTTCTTCTTTTTTTTTTTTTTGAGCTCTGCATGTTTAATGCTACATCTGAGTTTTTGCATATGAGTGAAACTGCAGCTCTGGGAGTGATTCAGGGAGTTTTCTCTGCAGACTAGTTTTGGTGAGTAAACAGAGATAAGAGGAAGCTGTGTTAATCCAATAACTCCTCCCTCAAGGGCAGGTGCAGCAATGTGGCTCAAGGTACAGAACAGAGGAAATGCCTTGTTGACACAGGTGATCAGAGCAAAGTGGCCAAAATTGATATAATGATATTAGTTTGCAATGCAAAACCCTGCTTTCTCAAGGCTGCTATTTTCAGCCCTCCACAGCACGTCTTCGCTCTTTTACCTCTGTTTGGTCAGGCATCCTGTTGTGGGTGACTTCCCAGCTACTCTTCATGATCAGTAGCTGCATTGCTGCAGTGTGGCTTGGACTGTGCTGTGTTAACCTATGAGGATTATTAAAATAAACTCTGAGTCATATTTGAGCTTTATGTGGGATAAGATGGTTATCAAGGTTTATTTTTTCTTATAATTAGGTCTCTTAAACGTTGCCTCATTAGATATCTTCTGTGACTGTTGGAAAAGTCCTCAGGGGGCTAGCTAGGTCGTTTGTTTTTGGGGGAAGTTCACGTGGTAAATAGCATACAGAATATTGCCACTCTGTGAAAAGGTTTTATTAATGACAATAAAGCAGGCATTTTTATTCAGCCCTTGTTTCTTGTCCTGAATTCTCTCCAGCCTTTCCGCTGCTATTGCAGCTCTGGTATTCTGTAGCAGGTAAGAACATAACATTACAACTGTCTATTCGCACATGGGAGACAGGAGAACTGCATCAAGAGCCCATCAGATAGGAAGGTAAGAGGCTGCTTAGGTTTATATGGAGACACTTCCAAGTTTGGCAGGCTGGGCTGTAGTGCCTTGGCCTAGACTGAACTCTTACTCCAGTCAGCACTGCTGGGTTTGTAATGGCTCTAAGCAACTCCTTTCCACTGTGTTCTTGAATGTTTAGCACCCAGCGTTTCAGGCATGACCCATCTTTGTGGTATTCCTCTTCTTTCTCCGTACTTAAGGGGCTGCCTGGGAATTAAGCTTACTTTCCCCAGCTCTGCAGGAGCATGAACTTTCTGTATTGCCTGTCCCCTGCCCTCCTTTGCTCACGTGGCTGTCCGCTGGCTCACCTCCATTTCTCAGTGCCTCTATCTGATAAGACCGGTGCTGTTTAGATATGTTTTTGGGAGGTGTCAGAAAATATCCAAGGAGACGTAGTTCTTTCTTTAGTCATTTTTTCTTCTAACCTCAATCGGGAAATCTTACTCTACAATTTCTACTTCTCCAGTGGTCACCACGGTTCTTGCCTCCTCGTGTCTCTGCCCTCACTTCCCTTTCAAAAACAGGAATAACTGGCTTGTTGCTCCTGCTCTGAGCTTGTGGTCCACTGGGTGTGTGGGACACCACACACAAGGTAGGAACTGCTCTGAGAGAAAAAAAGGGATATTGCTGGTCTATCTGAGGCATACCTCTGTCTTTCAGCTTTCCACTGTTGAATTATCTCTAACTGCCACGAGTTTTAGCTGAGGTGGTTAGATAGAGCTAACTGCACATACAGTCAAACATTGCAAGGTTTTTCCATTTCTTTCTTAATTTTTTTCATCTTTGTATTCTCTAATTCTCGTTGTTTGCTAATACTGGGATATCAAGGAGATATTTTTTAGAAAGACTGGTGAATCCAGAATGCTCACAAATATTAGTGGAAATACTATTTTTTTCCTCCTTTTTCTGAAAAGCTGTGCTAAAGGTGCATACATTACTTAATACTTGTCTTGTATTGTCCTCAATTCAGGAGTTTCAGCCATGTAGTCAGGGACAAATTGGAAATAATATGTGATATAAGTAAGTCATTACTTTTGTATCAGGAGTAATGAGTAGTGAGCAGAGCCCATGAGGCTGGGAATTGTTTCTCTGCATGATTTGATGGATTGATCCATGATTAATCTGCAAACAGGAAGAAAAAGGGCATAATTAACAACAAACATGAAATTTGGAATGCATAATTTGACTAGTTGAAGCTGCAGATTAGCTGTATTTTTGTATTCAGAGACTATTTGGAAAGGTTAAAGCTAGGAGGAGTTCTGGAATAGGCTGCATCAGCAAACTGGTACATTATTTACTCTGGCAAGGTTTTCAGCAGTAGGG
>NW_009716602.1:118481-142840 GCF_000703405.1 Apaloderma vittatum
TATTCCAGGAGGTGTTAGTCTAGGCATGGTCAGCACTGGCCCAGAGTTTGTATAAAATGCATATTCAGGAGATTACTGGGCACAGAAGCAGATTTTAGGAGTTGTAAGGCACCTCTGAACACCAGCCTGTTGGACTATTGGATCTGCTGAGACATTCTGTTCTCCTCTCTGGAAAAGAGCAATTGGCCCATGCTATGGAATGACTAACAAATTGTCCCAGAGGACTGGCCAGTTAGGTAGGAAAATGTTATTTACCTTAAAAAACCGCAACGTTTTTACGCATATTCAAGATGCTAATAATAAACTGTCAGTGGAGCCCTGCTGTCCGCTCATAACTGTGGTCACCTCTCCTCTACAGCATGACTGAGTGTTAGCATTTGTCATTTCACCCAAACTACTCATACACTAAAACTAACAATTTGGCCATCTCATCTCTCCTGGGAGGTTTGGACGTGAATCACGGAAGAGGTTTTGGGTCTGTGCCACCAGTCATGGGAATTGTGGAAGGAAATTATTATATGCTAGATTTGTTTTATAGTAAACCACATACTGTCCTAGAATTAGGCCCCTACTTTACATTCTCAGGAACCAAGTCAAGGAGTCCTAACTCAGATGAAATTCCTCTTGCAGTTGGAAAGTTTGGCTGTCGCAAACATAATTTAGGTTTTCACTTGGCTTCTTGCTTACAGTTTCTTTTCTTTCTCATATATTTTCTCTTTGGATTCAGGCTTGCTCTTTCGCATGAAAAGTCTGCCCGGATTCCTTGAGCGGCTGGTCAGTTCTTTTGGTACTTCTCTTTCATACTGTTGAAGATATTTGGTTGAACATCCTCACTTCACATTCTGGTCTGTACATTGTTTTTCTTCTGCAATCTCACAGGGGAGACAAGGGTTATGAACATCTTCTGGACATGACAGATACCCAGGGTAGACCCTATTTAAGACTAGGGTTTAGTACACACTGCCCTACAAGCTAAGGCTGCTCATCACATCACACACATAAACCATCCAAAGGGCCAGTGAACTCAGCGTCAGCAGAACATCTGTTTGCTATGTGATTGTTCACTCTGAGCAACATAATGGTGAAACGAGTAGACTGATAAACTCCATTCACTGATTTCCATCTGTAGTAATTTCACTAGCATGCCTTAAAAAACAAACACTCCCTCCAAAGAAAAAACCAACCACCCCAACCCCTCCAAACCCCAACCCCAAACCCCAAAGTCTTCAGAAGGGAGAGCAGATAATGGGTTCATTCTGGCAGAAGTTTATTGTCTGCAGTATGTCAGGTAAAGTCTTCTGCAGGAAACTAAAATTATGGGAAGAACTCTTAAACCAGCCTTATGGAATCAACATGACATTTTATTATTTTGTTATACTTTCCTTTATATATGAAAAATAATTAAAAGGGGAATACAATTAACCTGAAATTAACTAAGGCTGGATAGATTTACCATAGGAAGTAATGATATCAGGTGGCTTAACAAAAACCAACCTGTCATGCTCATTCAAATGGTATTTTGAGATATGTACTGAGCTTAAAAGAACTAATATTCCATTTGAGAATAAAAGATACTATTTTGGAACTTATTCTTTTCTGAGGCACAGCCGATTGGTGAAAGCGAGCTTTTTCCGTACAAGATATATGAGACAAAATTCATACTCCAGCAAGTGAGACCTTTACGCTTCCACCTGCATATTATGGTGCTAATAAACACGTTATCAGCTCATGAAAATGATGGCAAACAGGTGACTGGAGGATTTGATAAGTCAGCAGCAAAGATTAACAGATTTTTCTCAGGGAAAAACTACGAGAGATTCCTTTATTTAAAACAATTGCAGCATGTGAATTTACTGCACTTAAATCATTACTGGCAATTAGTATGTGTCAGAAAGGTTGCAGCTGGCTCCAATTACAGGTAGAGCTTTTAGAAGCTGAACTTAATTGTATGTGTGATAGCGACAGGCTGAGCAATGCATACCAGCATAATGGTGCTCCAGTGCAAAAAGGAGGGCAAGATGTTGTGAGCTGGGGCCTGATTATTTTACCTAGGCCTGGTTTCTGCCTCGTAGGAAATAGATATCATAGGGGAAAATTGTTGGGAATGCAGCAGTTCGCCTTGCTTCAGGTAGTGAGGAGAGCTTAGAAACTATGCAATATGTGCAATGCTTCTCCTTTGTCCTTCTGCAGTAGGTTTACCCAGTTTAAGGTTTTGCAAGTCAAATGTAGCCTGTGCTGTAGAGTTCATCCAGCTTGGGGCCAACTCTCTGCCGCCTTAAAGTCCTTGCAGACTGTCTGGGTTTTTTGATGGGGCACTCCCTCTTGTGTAATTGTTGTCTGTGAAAAGTCTTTCCTTGTGTGATGGCAGTACGTTGGACTCTGTTGTGTAAGGACTCGTGGACTTACAGGCATGTTCTTGGGATGCTTCTGCTCTAGTCATGTTCTTTGAATCTCTCTCAGTTGTGTGATGGACTATTGCTGTGCCACTTTCACCCTGGTAGGGACCAAGGTGACTTTTTTGTCATTTAGGTTCTCCCTCTAATTGCGTGTGTGTGTTTCTTGTTGCAAAATAGTGATGTTTTGAATAGAAGATTAGTATGTGCCTGATTATATATTAGAAATGGGGATCTCAGTAAGTTGACTGCCTTGTCTTACTTGCCTAAGAAGCAATGTGGTCCACCTTGATAGAGAAATTTATCTTTGGTGCTCTTGAAGTTCCAGTTACATCAGCAACTGGTATTTCCTCATGAGCTGTGTTGCTTCACCTATCTCCTGTGTCCGGTTGTAGGAGCATAAGTATTAATATTCCTATTTAGGGATTCAATGCTGAACATAAACCTTATGTTGTGTCCCTGTGCCAGGATTATGCCCTCAGGTGGACCTCAAGCTTACTGCTGGCTTGTGGAGAGACTTGTGTACATTTAGTGGAAGAATGGAGAGGGTGGAAAGCATGCTACCGTTTTGTCTCTCTCCTTTCCTTTCTTGTATGTCCACTGGAGGAGTCTAAATCTTCATGATCCATTTAATGCTGAGTCTTAAGCTTCCTTCTTCCAATAGAAAGTAGTATCCAGACTATTGCATTTTGAAATACTTTCTTGCACAATTTCATCTGCATGTTACTACTTTGGCTGAACTTATTCATGAGCTGTGTGGTATGATTGTATTTGTGTCTTCATTAGCCAGCAAATAGTGCTTTTGTGGGCAGAAGGCAGGCATTCTGCAGTGTGCTTGTACTTGGGGTGATGCATGGAGTGCAAGCATCCTATTGATTCTTTGTATTGCTCACAAACCCATGTTGGATCAGCAGGACATCTACCATGAAACTCATTAGAGTTGCTATTTTGGGAAAGCGGGATGATGTTTCACGTAACACGTGCTAATGTGAAAAGGATGCCATGCTTGTAAAACTAAACTGAAACTTTGCAGGAGAAGCATTAAGCATTCCAGCAGCATGCAGACCGACTTTCAAATAATTCTTCCAACATCTTCCCTCTCACAACTTTCAACTCGCATCCCAGTTCTGCAAATGTTGTTATAATCTTGATAATCTGTTTTAAATCCCTAGCTCTTTCTGTGGGATCTTGAGATGGTAATAGCGGTAGAGCAGCAACTGGGACCTGGGAAAAGAGAGTCTGGGATTACCAAACTCTTCTTATGTTAACTTGCTTTTCTTTGTATCGACACCAACAGAGGTACTTGCTGCTGCGTAGTGAGCTAGGGTAGTTATTTGGAAATTGTGTTAGCTCATTGTGCGAGGCCTTTGCAAACAGAACACTGCTGTCTCTGTGATCTTTTCAGAAGTGGCACCCTTTTTCAACAAAAATATATGCTGTCTCTGCAAGAGATATCTGTCATAACTTCACTAGATAAATGATGTGTTCTGCCCCATTTACTACAGTTCACAGAGTGCCCACAGTGGCTGGAATTCCTAAGCAGCAACATGTGGTGAATCACAGAATGTTAGGGATTCCAAGGGACCTCAAAAGATCATCTAGTCCAACCTCCCTGCCAGAGCAGGATCACCTACAGTAGGTCACACAGGAACACATCCAGGCGGGTTTTGAATGTCTCCAGAGAAGGAGACTCCACAACCTCCCTGGGCAGCCTGTGCCAGTGCTCTGTCACCCTCACAGGGAAAAAGTTTCTTCTAATATTTTTGTGGAAACTCCTGTGTTCCACCTTCTATCCATTGCTCCTTGTCCTGTCACTGGACATCACTGAGAAGAGCCTGGCTCTGTCCTCCTGACACTCCCCCTTGACATATTAATAATCGTTAATGACGTTACTCCTCAGCCTCCTCTTCTCCAAGCTAAGTAGACCCAGCTCCTTCATAATTCATAATTTTTGTAATGCAATGGCCCATCCAGCATCACCACAGCTGAGTTGTACACTGTTTGTTATTGTTGGTTCCTGTGTGTAGGGCTGCCAGCACAGGAGCTGAAGATCTGAAAGAAAATTGGAATATGTTAAAGTAACACATGCTACATCCCTTTCCCTTCCCCACCCCTTTGTCTCAGTGTCTCAAGATAAAGGCCTGTTGTACATGTGAGAGGGATGTCGTGTTTGGGTTACTGAGCCATGCAGCTCAGTGGAAAGGGCGGGAGTTCTTGGAGGTGATCCGTATTAGCCATTATTAATGCTAAACCTAACATTTTATTCTGCTTAACTGTACTCAAAGAGCTGAACTTCAGCATTACTGGGCCCAGACAGGAGCTGTAGAAAATGGGAAAGGTAAAGAGCAATGCTCATTGGGCATGCATGCCTTCTCACAGACTCTATCAGAGGATCAGGGCAGGGTTATCTGGGATGCTGTAGGGCCATGGGGCTGTCCTGTTTTCACATCCTTGTGAGAGCCCTGCTGGCATTGACTTATGCCTATGAGCTACCTTCAACCTCTTTGGCAGATTCAGTGTTGCCAGCTCTGTGTAGATCCTGCAGCTCTCCACACACACACCAGAGACAGCTCCTTTTATTTTTCGAAATGAAACCAGAGATGCTTGTTCAGTAAAGTAATTGCTGGGATGATTTTGCCTTCTAAGAAACAAAGCATTACTGTTCTTAATGCAGATTTAAACAAATGAAAACTGCTCTTAATGGAAACTGCCATAGGGTATGCAAGAAAGTTCATGTCATGAGAAAACCAGGCTGCTAATGGGCTGTCCTGGGTCTTGCTGGCCACATCTTCTCTTTGAAGACTCCTAGAACTGTACAGATGTCTTTTAATTATAGTTCCACAGCTGAATACCCTGCTTACTTTGTGGGAATCCCTTAGTGGATTTGTTTCATTGTAAAAGGTTCTAGGGGAGTAAAGTTCTGGGGAAGTAATTCTAGTCTCACACACGGGACATACTCTTTCATGTGCAGGCCTCCAGCAATTTGCTCTCTCACAGCTCATGTATTAGAAGAACTTAGGGGCAGTGCAAGAGACTTAGAGATACAACATTACAATACTAAATAAGGAAACTCCTTGTTTTTCTTTTGTGTGTAGTCATTCTAGTCATATCACTAACCAGCATTGCCTGTACAGATGTGTTGAGGACTTTTGGTGAGACCTGGGATCTGAGAGGAGGGCTTTTGTGGTCCTCTTAGCTGCTCTGACTGTGTCCTGAGGCATAGCATTTTGGCTTTAAGGGCTCCTGTACAGTATACCGTGAAACAACCATAGAAGTAACTATATAGAGAGATGTAGTGACATATGAGAACTGCAGAAATGTAAAATTACCTATAAATTTTTCAGTGAAAAGCATTTTCTAAATGTAAATTATTATTATTGCCTTCGGTTACAATTTATTTATGGCTCTGGACAATGTATACCAACAACGAGAGAGCTTTGCTTCCCTTGAGCAATTGTAGCTCTATGAAGCTGCTCTCAGCTCCAGAGACTCAAAGCTCCTTACACGTCTCTTCTTTTTCTCTCTCTCACCCACTCCCAACTGAGACTGTCTAAAATGACTTTACTTCTAACAGTTTGCATTACATTCATGATTATAGCTTGTGCATGAAAAGAAAAGGCTTCAAAATATGACTTGATTGGACTGCAATCCTTTTTGAAAAATGAGATCTCTGGTGACAAGGCCTGAGGATCTTGGTGCTCTGGGAACAGCACTGGCTATTGCAGAACTTGGGATTAAAATGGGGAGTCAGCAATACTCGACGTCACTTTATTTTTTTGTCCCCACTGAAGACGGCAGCAATTGAAATGATCCTTACTTGCAGAAGCCTCCTTGTACTTCTGTTTTACGGTTAATAACTCGCCTTCTTGTCTCCCTCCATGCCTCAAGCTGTGGCTGCATGGAGTTTTCTAACAGCCCAGGTGGCATTTTGAAATGCAGACATGGGACGTATCTGTCTTCTTTAAAAATCTGCCTAGTGAAAAAGCAGTTTCTTATTTTTACAGGTTTGTTGTCCTCCTATGTGGGAGGCAGTCCCTATTTTGTTTCCTCCACTGCCATTCTCATCCCCCGTATTTTCTCTACAATGTCTTCTCTGTGTTTGGGCATCAATAGCTGGGCTTCACCCTCCTCGGGGCTCCGACCGGTGGGGATTTGCCTTAACAGCCAGTCCTTTCGTAGCAGGGCTTTTTCTAAGACCTCTCACTCCCTTGGGAGAAGCTGTCAGACCACACAGCTTGTCCCGAACAAGGGAATATTTGAAGGTTTTACTTAACTCGCTTTCACATTTTTTCACATATTAGTATTTTTTTAAACTCCGTTATGTTGTTTTAATTGAATCTTGCCATCAAAACAAATGAAGATTGTGTCACCGCATCTCAGTTCCTTTCATACAGCTGCAGCTAAGAGTTGGGAGATGGTGCTACCTCCAGAAATGTGGAAGCCAGTGCTATGTATAATTGTGATGGATTATATTCAAGCTACTCCATACATAAATCTGATCACACCAGAACAAGAACTGTGGAAAGTATATAAAATTAATGTATACTTATTACATTCCTCCTTTCACAGGCTCCAAGACTGTCAGGCCAGCAAGGGAGTGGGGAACTTCAAGTAATGAGGAGTTAGGTTTAAACATTTTACTAGAAATCAGCTCTTCATCACAAGGGGGGGTGCCCTGTAAAAAAACAGTGCTTCTGTGGTGTACAATGGCTGCTGAGGAGTAATCAGTTATATGGGTTTTGTCTTTTTATTTGTTGCAAAGAAGCTTTTCTCATTTTGTAAGTTGATTGAAAAGGGCAAGTTAAAAAAGAAGCACCTTGCAAACTCTATTTAAAATTTATAGTGCAGCTTTCTACTCCCTTTGAAACCAAAGACAAATTTCCTACTGATTTTATCAGGAGCAGTGTAAAACCCTTTCTACATCATGTGGAAACATGTCATTGGGTTACTCCCTGGATGGTATTTGCTGTATCTTCACAAGCATACACCAAGGGCTGCATTTGGCCCTGCAGTCAATATTTTGTTTATTCAGTTTGCAGAACTTCTACTCAAAGTGAAGGCCTAAGCAGCCCACAAAGTGGGGAGGAGGAATACAGACCAGGCAGCCATGCAAGGTAGAGTGCCTCCTTCTGTGACTAGGGGATGGCCAGACCAGGAGATCGGTACCCAGGGTGATGCTTTTGAGCTGTAGTGCTGTTGGTGCTTACATGTCTCATACCATTTGTCTTTTGGAGTCACTGAGTGGTCAGTGCCCCTAAAAGGCCTTCTCTCTCTCTCTCTATTTTTTTTTTTTTTTTTTGTAGGAGAATAAGAGTGGATTCAGTCATCTAACTTATGTCCCAGATCTGAAACTTTTGCTGAGGTACTTGGCTGATTCAGGCAGAGGATGCCATGTTATATCAGGTACTTTTCGGAGAACAGCGGAGCTTTAACAGCCAGCTCAAAAGGAAGGAATTTCCTTTCCAGGCAGAATGAGCTGGCAGGTCTGTTGCTGATCACCAAGTTTGTGGTTTATTTAACTGTTTGGTTTTTTTTTTTTCTGTGTGTGTGCCGAAGGCCCTAGCTGGTGATAGGACTGCCAGGCTCCATTGCCAGCAGTGTACTGTTGGTACTAGGGCTTGTATCTGACTTCCTACAGTTGCAAATGCTGCCAGCACTAAGATTTCACAATGCTTGGGACACAACCTCTGCGATGAAGGAAAGTGGCTTTTAACGGACCTCAGGCAGTGAGAGAGGCTGTAAGGAAAGGTGACTTTCTGCAGAAGGGAAAACTGTTCATCGGAGGAGAGCTGCCTCCTGCTTTTCATTTACAAAGCCCACTGCCCTTGCTGAATCTATGCTTGGTTTCTTATGCCCTTAAGTGTTTCTTTCTCAACTCCAGATATTTCTTTTTCACTTTGCATCTTCCACTTGGGTATGATTTGGCATGGTGATTCACGTCTCTATTACCTTCAGATTGAATTCCTGCAATGGAGGATGACTATGGAGACAAGTTGGAGACTCAGCTTCTGCAGCTGAGTATCCTTGGGAAGATGAGCCACTACCACACCAACCCTTGACATTCTTCCTGGCTGCCAGGCTATTGGCCATGGTCTGGCTCATCAGAGCCATGTATTTGTTACTGTTGTCCTTGATTCACTACACCCAAGCCTTCAAGGCCAAGTCCTGCTCATGAAGGCTTCTGTTCAGTCACCTTTGCCCTGTGATTCATACACCTGTACAGGCATGCATCTGAGCTCTGAGCTGTGGCTTGCCAATCAGCATGCTGTTGTTACACTGATAGTAGATGCTGGCCTTATTGTTCTGATGAGGTTTGTTTTTGAGAAATGCTGTCCACCTCTCTGTTCAGCTAAAGCAAAGGGCAGAGTTGTATGCAAAGAAAGAAAATTTTGTAGTCCTTTATAAACCTTAATGTATAGATATAAGTAATATTTGCAGTTATAACTAAACATGCAAACTTACATTGATAAGCTTCAGCTTTTAATACTATTATGTTCCTCGACAAGTTTTTGTCTCTAATCAAGAACAGGTATTTTCAGTGCTGAGATGTTTCAGGGGCTGCTTTCTGGTATGAGGTCTCTCTTGGTGATTCACTTCTCAGGGCACTTAAGTGGTTGGTTTGCTCAAGGTGTTGTAGCTGTTATCCTTGAGAGTAACACACGGGTCATGGCTGATACAGATAACAAAACAGACACTGTTTGGAAAAAAACCAACCTAGTTCCGAGAGCTGATGTTGTTAATAATCCTTGATCTTCACTGGCTGCCTGCAAACTTGACAGTGTGCTTCAAGGGCAGACTGTTGCTATTTGCAGTTTTAAGCAACAGGTGACTGTGCTGTGGGATGGACATTGATGATATGACTCCATCTCTGATGATGATAGGTATTTCAGGGGTTTACTGACTTTTTGTACTTCTAGGTAGACCAAGGTGTGAAGACTATTTCTGAGTTTTTCTGATTCCTTATGGCGACTGTATTCAACTCGTTCTACAAGTGCAAATACGCATCATGTTACAAGACCATATAGGCAGATTCAGCCCTACACCTGCACCCTCACAGAGCCTATGCCATATCCCATCCAGTGTACGGTGGTAGATCCTCTAGTGCTGGGGAGAAACAAATTCTCTCATTGTGCACTCTGGTGAAACTGCTTCTACTGGACAGACTGTATTTATTATGTACATGTTGGAAAAAAAGGTTAAGACAGGGAAAGTGATTATAAATATAAAAAAAATGTACATTTGTTTTTGACACAGCATGTTACGTGTAAGCCTGTCAGGCTAATTAGTAGTGGACTGCATGACTCCAGGCTCAGTTCAAATCCTGAAATTCTAAGACAGGAGAGTTTCTTTTGAAATCAGTAAGTGAGAGAGATTGAATTTTGGGTGCATTTGAAGGTGGTTTCAGATCTTACCCTTGCAATAAAAACATGTATAGTATAGTGGACATACGATACCTGATATGCCCTCAGGTACCTCTTTCTGTGGCATAGGTTGATAATGGGCCCAGCCAGTACACACAATGCTTGTTGTTCCAAAATCAGAACAGATATATAAGAACAGGAAAGAAGTTTAAACGTGCAAAAGTTGAACGCAGTCTCAAGCTTTTACTACAGGGATGAACAAATCCCTTATAGCCTCTCCCTTTCTAATTTTAGTGATAAAGATGGTGCTTTTGCGGGAATTTATAATTGCTGTTGATTTCTTTACTTAGAACTTGCATGACTTGTTTAAACAGCATTGCAGTTCTGGAGTTCTTTTGCAACATCTTAGGAGGGCACTAAAGCAATATAAGACAGACTCAGACTGGCCTTGGGGGAATTGAGCCATGGGTTCAAAAAGCCTTATTCGCTCATTCTTTCTTCAAGGACAGCAGTCATGGTTTGGACCTGGTGTACTAGTTTGTCCAAGGCACATGTTGCGCCCATATATTGCTTTTCATCTTCGTGCCTTTCTGTGGCTCTGAAAGGAGGTGCAGGGAGTTATGCACATCTTTTCTCTAAAAGGACACCTTTGTTTTTTCTCATCGCTGCCATAAATTCTTCCCTGTGGGTTCTGGGATATAGGAAAGGATTGCACTTCTGGCAGTAAAACATCTATATACTTCCCTTGCATCATACTATGTTAAAGATAACATGATATTATTTGATATAATTGCCTGTTGCTGTAATATCCTTGTTGAAAAAGCTGCTATATTTCTGGAATAGAAGCATATTGCAGAGAGTCAGTACAAGTTTAATCCCCTGATCTGCACAGAGTGTCAGTTTGCCCTTGACCAAGTTAGTTGGTCTCTACATAGCTCAATTTCTCATGTGTACGATTGAAACAGGAACACTTCCCTATTGTCTTTGTATGCTGGGATGACAAGTACAGTAAAGGCCACACAAACCATTAAGGTAGCTGTTAAAATACCTGAATAAACAAAGAACCTGGATTCTCCGTGATGTATTGCAGCCATTGCTTTACCTGCCTGTGTCAGCATGCTGTACCCCCCGTATGTCACCCTGTATGTATATCAGTATTTCCCTTCTTGAAAAGGGAAGGAGCACTGTTTTACTCCATCTCAGACAATGCAGGTTGTCTAAAATCTCTGGGAGTGCTCATCACAGACAGTGAGCTTTGAGATGATGCTAATATCTCGTAAGTGCCCGTTTGCCCAGTGGGCCCTGCTGGTACGTGGGCGTTAACTGAAGATGGTCAGGGCTTCTGTACTGTCCTAGATCAGCACACTTCATTGTAGTTTTCCGCATACCGCATCTTGCATCAGATCTGTCCTGTAAAATCAGTGGAATTATTTAAATAAATTATTTTTATTAATTTATTATATGAAAAATTTTAGACCAAATTCCTTTGATGTGTGATATCCTAATCACACCCGCAGGGCATTAGCAGGCACAAGGCACATCTGAGTGTCTCTAATTCCCTAGTGGTGTGATTATATCTCATAATATTCACAACCCCCTGGAGCTTCTTTACTGGTATAAATAAATCAATTATTTAAGTCAAATACTTTGATCATTAGAAGCTGCCAGTGAGTGCTTGAATGCTTGAGCTGTACGATTCACCAAGAATGATCTTGCCTCTCAAAATGCTGAGCAGCCGAGCTGAGTGTTACCAGCACTTCATTTCAATCTGCTTTATAAATTAGATTAGAAGTCAGTTTCCAATACTTCATCTTGGATAGCAAGGAAGGGAGAACTTTACAGGGGTGGAATTATGAGATATTGCTGCCAACAGATCCTTTTATCATTTAACATTGCTGTCATAGGTTAAATATGAGCTACTGTTCCTATTAACTAATAGCTATTATACCGAAAACTGACACAGGGATTCCAGCTAATGCACCATGAACCTGGTTCACACACACTGCATCATATTAACTATTATTTGCACATATGGATGGAAAGGAGTTTTGAGTCACTTGGGATGTATGGCAAATTAGCATTTTATATCATATTAATGAAGTGCTAATTGCTCCTTGCAACCTTTTTTTGTGCAAATTGAATGGGTCCTATTTGCATTGTCATGTAACTGCTGTATTACCTTGCAGCACTTTCATTAGGATGAGGCAGCAGAGAGTTCATCAAGGAGAAATATTAGTAATTGTGAGATAATTAGTTATGAAACTAATATTGTTTAAAGTAGAGCAGAAATATGGCAGTTGACTTAGCTTGGGAATATTTTTTATTAATGGCGTTTATAAAATATCTTTCATTTTGCATATATTAAGCCGATGTCTTTACAAACACAGCTCCTTGCTCCAATATTTTCTTTTTCAGTTCCCATTTGACAGTGTGTTTTGCATCTTCTGAGGAAACATGAAACATAGCAAAAAATGAATAAATAAGAGAGTAGTTTATTGCTGGCCATTTATCTCCTAAAATGAATTACAAGTCTGGAATTTTTTGAAATCGTGAAACAAGAAAATATCTCTAAAGATATTGAATTTACAGGTGTCTCTCAGTCTGACCAAAGAACAGCAAGATCTGTAAAACCATTTAAGAAATGTTGAAGATTTGCAGAATCTTGTAGCTATCACAGATAGTTACTCTCCGTAAGAGTAAAATATAGTAAGTTATATTTTCAGCCAGGACAGGTATTTTTTGGGAAAAGGAAGAGGTGGAAAAAATGAGTCAAAAAACCCATGAAAGTTTCATGCTAACTCAGGGATGTCTCCAAGATTGTGGAGGAAGCATGATTAATTTCTGAAGCCTCGATGGGGAAGGCACTCAGACAACGTGACATAAATCTGCATTAGAAGATTTAAATGCTTTTGCCAAGAAAAAAGTGAGCTGAACTTTAGGTATCACAGCCCTTTGCCAGTCAATTCATCCAGATTTAGGGCCTGCACCTTTTCCTTTTCAGTGAAGTATTGGATACGGACAGATTGCAAGTTACAGCCGAAGGCGGTGTGACAGCTTTATTGCTGTTGCATGGGCAACATGTTGTCTTTGATTGGGAAATAGGCCGTGGACTTACAGAAAGGTATGTACAAAGAAATACTTTCAGATATTTGTATTGTTAAAACAGTACAGCTTGACGAGTATTTTCATTCCCTTTTTCTGTGTATGCCTACACGTGTGTAAATGTGGACCTATGTATTTACCAAAAAGGTAGTCTCAGCTTGAGAGAAAACTGAGTGAAGAAACTGTGCATAATATAGTCTGCCACAGAATGTATTCTCAAGTGTCCGCAGAGGAGGGGAATTAGGACCTGCACCTCAAACAGACATCCTGAATGCTCTATCCAGCTGTACAAACAATTGCGCAGGACGTTGTCCCAGGTAGACATGAAGCAATGCAGCGAGTAAAGACCTTCTTGCTGACTTAGACTTAAGAGTGTTTCCAGTCAAGCACAAGCAGCTCAGCATATTTTTCAGACCTGAAATCTAGATAGGAGCATTTGCAAATTGCTTTGTTTTGCCCTGTATGTGATCGTGGCCTACCTGATGTAAAAAATGTGGATCATCTGGATTTCAGCTGTATTCTGTCCACCCAGGGGCCAAACCAGAAATACTTGATTATGGTTCTACTTGAATCTGATTTGTTCTGAAGGGAATTGTATAGGTGAGCTGAACAAAAACTAGCTCTGTGATGTGTGCTTTTTGCCTTTGCAAAATGCTTTCCATTGTGTCTACATAAGCTTAGACTCGCTGAAGGATCTATGGGGAAAAACATTTTCTCTCCTCTTTTTTTTTTTTTTTTCATTCTTAAAAATGAAAAAAATGGCATTCTGAGAGACTTCAAGAGGTGGCTGTGAAAACACAAATATTATTTTATTGGTAAAGTCTGAATGCAATAGCAAAGTCTTACCTGACATCAGTGCACTGATGCTTGCTGTGTGTAGTGTGTGTCAGAGCTGAAGTTTTAATGGGCTGTTAGTTATCACAGTAACTGTGGACCCTGTGGGGAAGTGTTTACTGCATGTAAGAAGATGAGGTCCTGGGTGTGGATGAGAGAAAAGGATGATGTGACAACCTCAAGAATTTTATGGGTTTATGTTAAACAAACAGCTGTGAAAACATCAGGAGGTTATCAGGAGACTGAGGACATCCAAGAGCAAAGCTCTGGTAGAGAGATAGAGGAATTAGATTTACAAACATTATTCCCTGCTGACAGGTAGGACTGCACTGATGTATTCCTCTGCTAGTCCAAATGAGTCTGGGAGAGGAGCAGAGCAGAAAAGGGAACTCTGGGTAAATGAGGAAGGCTTGCTTCTTGCTTCACAAGCCACTTCCTGTGTTACGTGCTCGTCTCTTTTCCAGGCATTGCTGACAGGAGTCCTTGCTGAGTTCTGAAGGCTGACGCTAGGCTTTGCAACTTTTAAGCTCTAGTTAAGAGTGTAGTTTAAGCTCATCACTACCAAAAGTCATTAACATGTGGCACAGTGTTTGGTGGCCTGTGAGAAATTAATTCAACCCACTCTTGATTCTCTGCAGTTACCTTAGCTGGATTAAAAGGCACCCCAGTTTTCCTCAATTGGCACAGTTTTTTGCTGTGCCTACAGAAATAAAGGGCTCTTAGTAAGCATGATGAAAAGGCAACAAGTATGTGCCAGGGTGGGGACTGCAAATCAGGCTTGGAAACACCTTGTTGCCATGGCATGGAGGAGACTTGATTTCTGTGGCTGAGCTATGTATCTCTTATTTGTTTTAAAAAAGGAAAAAAAAATTAAAAGGCACACTTCCTTCTATAGGCTGATGAGTAAGAAGCTTTTCAGACACCTAAAATGAGTAATGTGAAAAATTAATAGTTTGGAGTCCAAAGCAAAGTTTGTGTGACCTCAGAAAGGGAGGGGGAGAGAGAGTCTTTAAGGGAATGACAAGAATCTAAAAATATTGATTTCAATTTGCCATAGGAGGGAACAGGAGAAACAAGCCATTGGAACAAGTTCCTGAAGCTTCTCACTAGCTGGAATGTTGAGCAGCAGAGTAAAAACAAACATTTCTATAAGGTTTGCCTTCCCAGAAAAGATTAAGTCCAGTCTCCCTTGCCTCGCATGCTGTCGCTGGCAGCATCTGGTCCTGTTTGAAACAGCCAAGAAGGCAGGACTTTTGGTGAATTGATCTTGTACTAGTGGTTTATGGAAAAAAAAGGGGAAAAACTATGCAGCATGTCTGTTTTGCAGGGGCATGTCAAGGCTACAGTAGGGTCCAGCTTCTGCACTTGTGAAGGGCTGTGGTCATGCTCTGTGCAGAAACCCAAGGCAGCACCCTGCCTTCATCAGAGCTAAGGGTGCCTGAGTGAGAGTCCTCGGTGCACATTTCACAAGGCATCCTCAGTCTGCATGATTTGATTCTTCATTTCACATGATTTCTGTCTGATTACTGTCTCAGGAATATTGCTGCTGGGCGCAGTAAACCCTGCCTCAGATGACCACCTTTCCCTTGACAGGGAAGGGTACAGTGTGCGCACGTCTCCAACTGGCCAGGCAAGAAGGAAGCTTTGATGTTGACTTCACTTTTTGCCCTTTAATACAGAGTCCAAGCAAAATCACTGTAGCTTGGTATCTTTGAGAATAGTGAAGTGACTGAAATAAAGGGATAAATTAAAATTTGGAAATGGAAGTGGCTTAAAATCAATACATCCGAAGGTGACCAGGCTATTAACATGAGATGAACTTTCTTGTGACCTATATGCACACAAAGATTGACACCTATACAGGATCAAAGGAGCTTATGAAAGGCTAGAGTACATGAGAGGAAATTGAAAATGTGTAGGTTGTCGATCTCAAGAGTGGCTATTATTAGTTATTGTACATAATAACTATTGTGTCAGAAATGAAAGGGATTAACTCTCACCCAAGGTACTGCACCTGAGCAAATATTGTCTTGCCTGGGTGAAATTTGTGCCAACAAAAAGAAGACCTGGTATGAGGCTATGTGCTGCTTAAGTCTCGCTTAAGTCTTCAAAATGAGGATTATGCAGGATTTTAGTGGTGAAAAAATATAACGACAAATTTCACTCCGTATATTACTACAGTGTATGTCCCTGGGGCTTCTGGAGAGTCTCACCAGAGAATATCAAAGCAATTGTAAAGTACTTTCTCTGCAGACTGACCAATTTCCAGATTTGGGAGTTTCTCATGTCACTGAACTGGAGCTCTGAATAGCTCTTAAGAGAAACTAACCGGGCAAGTGGATTTTAATGGCTGAATGTTTTATTCTCTGCTGTATTTTCCAGTGGCTCAAATGCTTTGGTCTATGGGAGCAAGCAGAGGAATATTTTGCTGTGGTCAGTAGATTTTTCTGAGAATCTGTAAATATGACAGTTTGTTGTTGGAAGTGTGAATAGAAAACACTCAAAATTTCAGAATAAAAGTACCAAATGTCTTCAGGCCAGGGGAAGAAAATTCTGTGTCTGGAGGACTAAGGAAGTATTTTTCATGCTGAATTCTTCTGTGTAGATCTCCTTTCAGCAGATGACACCCACCTTTCAATCACACTCTTGCATCTGGGCCTAGTTTGCACACCTCTTGCTAAATATTTTCCTGTTTGTGGAAGAATGGTGAAATGGTTTCACAAGAACGCAGACCATTTGCTTGACAGCCGTTCACATATTTAATTGTCTGTCCTCAGTGATAAGGTGTGCCTATGTAATTTGGACTGTAACCACCAGAGGGGAAAGGAGTAGGATATAATCTTGTAAACACAGTATTTTCAGAAAAGCCTTTCTTAGTTTTTTGGGGGGATTCCCATATTTATTATGTCTGTCCTTCCTCCTCCCACACAGGCTGAGGGGAAAAGAAAAGCGGAACCTCATGGTCTTTTTCTGTAAAGCTGACCCTTCTTTGTATTAGCTGGTTTCCAGGGATAATTTGTAGAGATGCCTCTGCTTTTTCCACATATGTTCTGAGACATGGAGATTGCTAACGGGCTGTGAGCGGTTAGGGGACACTTATAAAACTGTTCCTTCTGAGAGGATCTTTGAAACTGCTTTGAAAATGCTATATTTTTGAGGGACTTGTGTCACCCATTACACTCACTATAGTCTCCACATCATAAAAATACTTCTGTTCCCTATAAAGCTAGTATTGAACATTGATCCCTTGCTGTATGGCTGACTTACTGGAGTTATTGATTAGTTTGAAGGGTCATTTTAGACTTTTTCCATTTTTTTTTTAAATGCTTTGCAACCCAAGCGAATCCCAACTGATTTTATTAGATTCATTTGTCCTGCACTCCCCTCTTCTTCTTACCCTGTGTAATTTGGTCTTACATGATGATCAGAATGATGGAACACCTCTCCTATGAAGAAGGGCTGAGAGTGCTGAGGTTGTTCAGTCTGGAGAAGAGAAGGCTCTGGAGAGAACTTATTGGAGACTTTCAGTATGTAAAGGTGGCCTGTAGGAAAGTTGGCAGCAACGTTTTTAGCAGGGCCTGATGCAGTAGGATAAGGGGTAATGGCTTTAAACTAAAAGAAAGTAAATTTAGGCTAGATATAAGGAAGAATTTTTTTCAATGAGGGTGGTGAAACACTGGAACAGGTTGCCCAGAGAGGTGGTAGAAGCCACATCCATGGAAACATTCAGCGTTGGACAAGGCTCTAAGCAACCTGATCTAGTTGAAGATGTTCCTTCTCACTGCAGGAGGATTGGACTAGATGACCTTTAAAGGTCTTTTCCAACCCAAACCAGTCTATGATTCCACAATATAACTGTAAACAGTGTATTTTTATGTCTTGCATGAGTGTAGTGGTTGTGTTCTGATCTAAGGAAGCCAAATCAGTTTTGGTTTAGGTAAAATCTTAACAGACCTTTCCCCAGGGCTATGCAAAGTTCCTTACCTCCCTGTTGGTCCACAGTAGAACACCACAGCAAAGATTGTTCCTTCTGGTGAAAGGAAATCTCTTTTACTTGGTTTAAATAGTGCTGCAATCAGCATGTTTATAGCTAGTGGTAATTATATCGAGTTTGTTGGCTGATAAATTGATCCCATCTCGCTCCTATGTCTTTGGATATTGTATTTCCTGTGTTGCCCTAGCCAATGTCTAGTGATCACAGCTAGATCACGACTGCTTTTGTTTCCCAGGTCTTTGCTGGCAAAACCTCAGGCTTGTGTTTTGCTCTTTTGAGTAACTGATAATCCATAACAACAGTACTTAGAGGTGAGAATGAATAGAGCTACTTTGCATGCCTAGAGCCCTATATGCTTCACTGACATATGAAGAGGCCACAGGGTGATGATGGGCTCCTCTATCCTTCATCTAATATTTGCCCAGTGTAGGAACATTGCAAAGCAGTTCAGTGTCCTCACAAGATCCCTGTGAGGTTGGCAGTACTGTTGTCACCATTTTGTAGATGAGGAAATTTTTGGCAGAACAGATTCAAATGACATAACCAGCATTCCTCTAATATATATATCACATGGTGATATGCAGAATGTAGGAATTCTGGATTGCAGCACCTTATACCTCCTTCCCAAGTCTGGCTGAAGACTTTGCATTCTTCTTGATTTCTGTCCTAGTCAGAAGTGCTCTGTCATCTGTTCCAAATTAATTTCTGTAGGTTTTCCCTAATTTTTGCAAATAAAAAATATTGGAATGTTTTTGTGTCATGTTTACAAAGTACCTGGAGGCAAGGGGAAGTCTCAGAGGAGTCAAATCATGGATGTTAAAACTTGCATCTGCATGGCTGTGACTGAGCTGTGAGTAAGCACAAAGCAAGCAAGAACCTTTCTGTGCTAGGTGTGTTTTTAAGGAGTCTCTGCTTCCTGTGGTCAACAAGAAGTTTTGGAAAGGAGGATGGTTTTCCCTTGGTATGTTTTTGGTACACCAAGGCAAAAGTAGGGTAATATCATTATTTTAAAAAAGCATTTAGATTTTTGTTTTGACAAACTTGCTCTCACTTTGAAGAGAAGGAGAAAGGAAGAGGGCAAGAAGAAAAGGGGAGACAGAGAAAGTGTCAGAAACTTTTCTGTCTTATTTATTTCTAGAGAAAACATCACTTGTGAGCTTATTAGTATGGCATTTTCAGTGGAAATACAGTATTTCTGCTGGACAAAATGCAAGAATGTTTTATCTCATGGAATTTCCCACTCAGGAATGGAACAGTTCTTCATACTGCCACAGCTGCTTCAGCTCCTAATATGGAAGTACCATAGCAAGTAGCCCAAAAGTACCCATCAGGACCCAAAGACGGCAGCTATGGTGGTTTTTCAAAACCTTAAAGGGGCATACCAAAAAAACATTAGGAAAAACTTTACTGTAGAAATTATTGGTTGCAAAATAGGAAGGATCCTACATTCTGCTGCTGCGTTATTAGTCATTTGTTTTGATTTCTGTCACAGCAGGTTCTGCCTTGAATATGCTATGAAATTTGTTTTGGTTTTGTTTTGTGCGCACTGAGCCCAAGTAAAAGCCTTCTGTGAGGGTATCAGTGCCATTTTGCTCCTAGAGGTTGTGGCTTTCAGCGTGATGCTGTCTTGTAATGACACTACTCTTGTTCATCTTTGTTTTGATGTTCCCTTTGATGTAAAATGCATTTTCTGAATGAATAGGTTTGGTCCTTGTTTATAATTCAAATTGCTAAAGTCTATTTTCACTGACTTTTTAATTATGCAGCATTTAAATCCAGAGTTCATTTTCTTTCAGAAGAATCCTCAAAGGGCTATTAAATACTGAGATACCACATTTGGTTCAGGAAGTCCCTGAGTCACAAAGTGCTGCAGGAAAGTGCATAGAGGAAGTACCACTGCGTGCTCACCCTGATCTTGTACTTTTTCCTAACTTGGTGCCATTGGTTAGTGCTGGAGGCATGATGGATCTGTGGTCTCACCCGATACAACTCCTTTATGTCCCTATATGCACAAAATATATGTATGGCTTCATTCCTCATGCTGTTTTTGAATCTTCCTTATTGCATTTTTTATTATGCAAGTGGTCCTAAAAGAAAGCTGGAGAGGGACTGTTTTCAAAGGCATGCAGTGACAGGATGAGGGGCAATGGTTTTAAACTAGATCAGACTAGATTTAGATTAGACATTGGGAAGAAGTTCTTTCCTATGAGAGTGATGAAACTGGAACAGGTTGTCCAGCAAGGTGGTGGAGGCCCCATCCCTGGAGACGTTCAAGGTCGGGTTTGGTGGGGTTCGGAGCAACCTGATCTAGTTAAAGATCTCACTACAGGGGGATTAGATTAGATGACCTTTAAAATTCCCAATCCAATGCATTCTGTGCTTCTTTGTTTCTATGATTCTGTGAAGTTGCTTATGGGAATATGAACATATTTTAGGGTAATATCCTAGCAGAAGTCCTGAACTGTGCCTGTGTTAGTTATCTTGACAGAGCCAGGAGAAATGGCATGTAGCGACCTGTGGTGTTTAACTTTTAGCACGCTCCATCGCATGGCTTTGCCTGTGCCAGCCAGTACTCTCTGCAATGGTGTCTGGATATGAGTTAGGGCAGCAGCATGAGCCAGGGACTATTCCGAACAGGCAGATATGGATGAGGACTCCTCTTTAGGGAGTGAGCAGAAGGACAGAGTTTAGCCATATGGACATGGGCTGTGCCATAAAAGTTGTGCTCAGGGGCAGGGAATTGGCTCTGGACTGCTTTATTTCCTGTTCCAAGGCAGGCCTGGTGATTTCTATGCTGCGGTGCCAGACCCTAAGACAGAATGCATTTACAGCTCTCTGTATACAGGACATAGTTTTAATGCTTGGCTCCTGCTGCAAAATATGTCACAGCGAACTTCAAGAGGATTGTTTATGTCCCCAGAACCTTAAGCTGGAATAATGACTCTAATTTATTTATGCACATTTTGACAGCCTGTTATGTTTTATTCCATAAAGCTAAATGTGGTCTCAACACCTTGGAGTTATTGCTGCTAAGTAATGAGAACAGGGATAACAGGAAAAATAGGGATATTTTTCTCTTAGTAGAGATCTTTTCCCCTCTGCAAGGGTTTGAAACCACTGTCCTTGTGTTTGTGTATTTGTTTGAGAAAGGACAGTGAATCTGAGGGCTGGTGTGTCCTAGCTGCATAACCAAGCAGGAACAGATCAACTCTACATCAACTGTGAATGCTTGAATAACTCAATAACCAGTGACCTTGGTGTGGGACCTATCACACTCCAACAAGGAGTAGGCAACTCTGTCCTAGATAGAGACCTGTAAATGCTTACTTGCTCTCTAATATTGCTTAAGTTTCTGCTTTAGATCTGCTGAATGATGCAGTTTGGGTACTCTCTTGGGAGATAGTCAGTCTCTTCTCAGTTCTCCATGGAAGTCTGACAGACAGTTAGACCCCATCTGGTGTGACAGGATTGTATCATTTATGGATGTGTTTGAATCCATAGGGTTTCCTGTATCTAATATAATGATTTAGGTTTGATAATACACTTACAGCTAATCAAGGTGTTCATAGGAGCATTGAATAGTTTTGTAAACCAGTAGGATATGATACTGGTGAGCTGTAAGGTGGTTTTGACCAGGAGTTTAAATGAAAACAGAAGAAAGAATCTGTAAACACAAAGCACTAGACATTGGATTCTTTACAACTTCAAGTTTCTTCTATTCTGTACAGCAATGTCTGTATTATTAAAAAAACTGTGAGGAAATATCCCCAAGCACTGCTTTGTCTCCACTTAAAGTGTTAGAAGAGTCCCTGACAGGCTTTAGACTTGGGACCAACTATGACTCTCTGAAATAATCTATGGGCACTGTTCAGGGATTAACTCCAGCCAGGGACCCATTCCCAGCAGGGACCTGACCAGCTTGGTTAGGAGGCTAAGAGGGCTAAATAGTATAAATAGGAACTATCTGCAACCAGAACAGTCACTGGCTTGTTCAGTTTTCTAGTATAGATGTAGCTAATGCAAGCTTACTTCTATACTATATATATTTGGAAGCAGTACTGAAATGGGGAAGGAGAGAAAGAATATGTTTAACCTAATCCAGGACACATGGGGATGACAGAAATCACATTAACGCAGACTCTTAATTCCTTGCTGAATATCTTCTATTTGCTCTAAGCAGTAGTAGCACAAGAAAAATAACATTCATGACCGGCCACTGTGGATCCCTGGAGTCTTGGTAGGGATTGCTGAGAGACAAAGCTGTAAATATGTCATGATAGACTGAAAAGAAAGAGGTATCACCTAGGGGGGAACTCAGTACATAAGCACTGGCTCGTGTTCCCTAACCTGAGTGACAGTCTATGAGACATATTGATCATTGCTTTTGGGATTTAGTCCTAGTTTTAATGCATTATTTTTAAATTTATTTTTTAAAAGCTTCCTTTTATCCACTACTCCAACAGCATAGTTTCCAGGGTCAAGCTGATTTAGAAGTCATGTGGAGAGTACAATTTCCTGCTTCAGATACAATGGGAGGGTGTTACTCTGCTTCTCATGCAGATGCACTGATGAGAATGATTGGGTTACCATTCATTTACTAACTCCTCAATCAAAGGTTTAACTAGGTTTATAATACAAGAGAGCGAGCTGTGGCCGCAGTAGGATTCATGTGCTAAATCACTCACCATCAGATTCTAGTGGTAGCAAATGGGCTTTCTCACTCCTGTCCGGAGGCACAACTGTTAATAATCAAAGTCAATGTGACAGCTGACCACCACAGACCTGCTTGAACATGGAGAGTGACCTAAATTCCCACCTCGTTTGGGTTACTCCTTCATATCAGGATCTGAATGTCCTGTTATGCATGTCTCACAAGGATGTCAAGTTTATCAGGGTGGTACTTGCATATAGTTCTGTAATCACCGTCACTGTTCCCTGGTCACTAAAGTGACTTCCTGGAAAAATAATGTGAAAATCATGAGTGTTCGTCAGTGATTTATGGCATTTTTAAGTAATCCCATGCAGCTGAAAATGTTGATGTGTAAAAACTTGGGCCAAATCTTGGCTGTAACCTTATCTCACAACTATGTAAGAGTGATGCATGCTTCCCTGTCTTTTTTGTGAAGAGGCAGAAATTTATTCCATTTCCATTTCCTGAAATTACTGCCATTCCTTTTGTTAGCAGAGGTGGAACTTGAAGGCCGTTGAAGAAATGAGCCAGTGGGAGTCTGATATAAGTTAGGTTATACCGCTGGTGAACTCTGCCTTTGTCAATCACAGGTATTTCTCCGTAGTGTTTTAGCCTTGTCTCCTAGTTCTAGCCTAAAGTATCTGGTTTCTTTTCAGAAGTGGCTGGTCCTGACACACAGTGTAGATTGCACAGCCTATCTGTTTTTAGGGCCTTGCCTTGTAATCTGTTTTGTCTTGTAAAATACACGTAGTTCATCTCCAGTTGTATTCCCTTTTCAGATGGGAGATACTGGCAATAAGAAGTAGCTAGTGGAGTTACTGCCAGCAGGTGTTTCATTTTATTTGGCTGCTATAGGGGTTTTTGATATACTAGAGTGAATTTTTTTCTCTTGTCTGTGAATTCATGTGAAGATGAATTATGGAGCTGAGGCCTGGCCTGCATTAGGCTGTTACCTTGCTTTGGATTAATTCTCTATACAGTCAAATAGGACCTTTGGGTGTTTGGAAAGGCCAGCTAGCAAATGCTGTCCCATTTTCATACACTGTGGGAAGGGTTTCTCATCTTCATACTCCTGCTCCAGAGAGATTCACCTTGGGGTGAATGGGGTGGTTAGTTTTCTGGCAGATAAACAAATACATCATGGCAAAACTGAAAATTCATGTTTTCTAATTTTCCCATTCATTTTGGTTTACCCTCAAGATCCACAGTTGCTGTGCCATGAGGTACACTAGTGTTTATCTCTGAAATGTTGTCCTCTGATCTTTATTAGCCCTTTGAAACCAAATGTACAGTGTGCATGTTACCGAGGCTAACAAAAGGCTATCTAGCTAGGCAAAAATAAGCTGCTTTCTAAAGACTCTAGTCTTCTCCATCAGGGTACCTGGGTATACAGTGCTACAGACCATAGTAACATTTAGTGTTCTGCAGTGTATGGACATATGTGAAAAGGAGATTGTGACTTTGTATGACCTTTATTAAGAATTGGCACAAGGTTATATAGTTACTTTGAGCTGTATTTTGCTAGCTTTTGCACAGATGGAATAGCGTCTTCCTCTGCAATAATCTCACCTATATAATGGTGTCAGAATCTGTCCTACCAGCTGGAGCAAGCTATTTCGCACTGTATCTCATACTGTTTCCTTTTTATCTGTTGAGATAGAGTGCTTTGCTGTATACCCTGATGTCCCATGGCTCTTTTTTTGGAGCTCTGTTCACACATCTTGATTCCATCTGTACTCTTGAAGAGGCCCGTTAGGTGGAAGATGTATCTGTCAAACACATGTAGATTCTGGACAGCAGCCCTTCACGGGTCACGCCTTGAAACATTACTAATTTGATTTCAAAGGGAGCTATTACAGAATGTCTTTTGTGTTGTTAGGCCTCAGGAGAAGGACCTCAGTTGGACACAGTGAAATGCTGCATTTGCTCTAGCCTTGTTGGAGCAGATATAAGAATCAGTCATGTCTTTGTCTTGAAGCTCGGCA
>NW_009716602.1:142871-163734 GCF_000703405.1 Apaloderma vittatum
CCCCTGATGAGAGAGGGGGATGGCTGAATGTGTGTTAAAAGGTCCAGAGGACAGAAACTTAGTGATCCGCAGCATCCATCTGATGCTGTCCAAAGCCGTTGAGCAACCTCAGGAAATGAGTGGAAATCTGACTCTTCTTTGATAATCCTGAGTCCTGAAAGTGGCGTGGTGGGTGCAAGAATGTTGACGTACACATCTGTGCACTCTGTGGCAGTGCTTTGAAGATCTGTGTTGTAGCCTGTGGCTTTTTATGATGCAGTCATGTGCATTTTTAAGACTATGAATTAGACACCTTTATGCTTGAAGATAAGCATGACCGTGACTCATTCAGCTGTCACTCTTACAGACTTGGCGTGAGAACCATATGGATGGGAAGAAGTAACCTAGACTCAAGATGCAAGTTCATGGATTGCAAGACAGGAGGCCAAACACTGAAGCAGCATCTGACAAAAGTGAATAATTAGTCCGCTTGTATTCAGTCAAATTTCTGACATAAATTAATCTATTGTCTCAAAGTAGGGGCTCTTCCCCTTGGTAAACTGTGAATCTCCCCCCACAGCTACTTCACTATTTGCAGTTAGTTACAGTTGCTCATAGGCTGCACAATCTCTGAGCATATTAGAGCCATAGTAGTAGCCTGACTGGCATTCTTAAACAGGCAACGCTTGGGACTTAGTAATACTCCAACTCAGTGCAGTAGTGTGCCAAAATAAAGGTCATTTCAATTTCATGTTATGTCATGCAGTTTTGAAGTGACATGTGTTTAACGAGTTTTCTCCAGTAAATGAATGGTAACAAGTATTACACTAATAGGCTTTGATGATATGCCCACAAACAAAAAAAGGCAAAATCTTTCCAAAAACATTAAACTGATATTTTACCAGAGAAAAAAAAAAGCAGAACAAAGATTCAAACTCCTGCCCCGAAGCTTCTGTAGTGAAGAAAATTAGGCTTTTTGGCCCTTCCCAGATGACGGTTTGCAGAAGTTTCACTGTAATTTATTTAAGTGTGCCCATTACTGCAGACATTGAGGCTTATCTTCTGGTAGGGATAGAAGAGCAGGAAGGGTGCAAGTTGAGCTTTTCACAGAAGCCGTATCACAAACCTCATGATAGGACCACTAAAGGAGTGAAAAACTGGTCCTGGTGTGGACGGAGCCTATAATTGTGCATAGAAGCATGTGGAGTAGTTCTATCTTCTCATATAGCAAGGCCTGCTCATCTTGCCACTCTGCCCAGTACCCCAACTGATTGTTCCCTGTCATCTTTCTATCAGGCACAACTGGAGCACAGGATGTGCCATCTGAACAAGCCAAAACAGTTTTTCATGGTGAAGGTGGCCAAATGCTGACACAGGTTACCCAGAGAGACTGTGAAGTCTCCATCCCTGGAGATACCCAAAAGCTGTCTGGACATGGTTCTGGGCAACTTGCTTCATTCAGGTAGCCCTGCTTGAGCAGGGTGGTTGGATCAGGTGATGTGCAGAAGTACCTTTCAATCCCAGTCATTCTATAACGGTGATTCCATGGCTTGCTTGATCAGGGCTGCTGACATCTTGTCATTCAAAGGCTTGAAGATGTTGAACAAAATCTTTTACCCCATCTTGTTCTTGGGAATGTTGCTTTTGGTGTCAGCAGTGTGTTGGACGGGACATTAAATGGATTAATAGTTCCTTCAGTACAAAACAGGAGGGAAAACGGCTGTGATTCTTGGTGGTATAGCTTCTGAGCTATGCAGAAGGGACTGCTGCACTGAACTGATCACTCCAACGATGATGTGTGAAGACTACAGGAGGTAGGCTGAATGCTTGTAAATGGCTGATAGTATAAACACTGGTAATGTACACCCTGTAGCAGTTTGTAACAAGGCCTATACCAGCTGGGTTTTGCAAAAGCTGGTCCTTAATGTTCTACATAATGCTTAGTAGTCAGAAAAAGAGTTGTATTTTGAGCTGGTCACACACCAAGTCTTGATTTTTTTTTTCATCACTACTCCCATTGAGAGTCAAACTGATGGTAAAAGGTGGACTGAGAAGTCAATAATGTGTGCAAAATAAAGTGTCCATCCCCCTGCTCCTCCTGTCTGCCCCCAATGAACAATAGTAATAGGAAGAGATCAAGACTGGTTTTCTGCCAAAACCTAGGCTGCAATCCTAGAAAGGGGAAGCTAAAGTAATTCTAATTAAGTTCCATTGGAGACACATTTTTTTCTGAACAGCACTGGTGGTGTTATATAGTACTTCATCTTAGGTACACAAACTGCAAGAAGGCTGCAGTGTTGTATATAGATGCTAAATCTTTCTGTGTCGTTCAGCTGATCAATTGCTTTTTTGGGTCAATGATTATATGACATTATTTGAGAGATGCAGCTAAGTCCAGATAAATAATAATTTAAAAGGTAGGAAAAGACCATGTACTTGCTATCTTAAGCAATATGATGAAATTTAACACTGCAACCATTTGGTACCACTCTAAATTGTTCTTAAAACTTGTTCTACAATATCTTACTGCCACCCCATAATCATGTCAAATATAACAGTACATGGGTGTGAGCACTTGCGTGAGCTTCCCTGATCATAGTATTTGACTTACAAATTATTTTAACAAATTTTGAAGTGTTTCTAGTCATATCAAATTCAATGCCAGAAGATAAACAAAATGGTTTCGGGAATACTTATGATGTTGTGCTTGTTATTAAACATAGCTTAATGCGTTCATAGTAATAGGAAACTGAAGTTGTTATCTTTTGAATGCACGTGTCACACAACTGAGAAATCTCTTGAGACAAGAAAATAATGTGTCTTTGCTACTTTTGCATCAATGCAACGCCCAACAAAGTTGGTAGAAATTATCTGCTGAGCAGAGCTAGCAGGATACCACCGCACTTCCCTTCCTTTGTCATAGATTTCTGTAGAGCTGTGCATGCATGGTGTCACTCTTTTTAATTGGCTCTGTTATCTGTCAGGGCAAGTTATCTTCAGATCCCCTTTTACATTCTAGGTACGTGCTGTCATCGCGATGCCTCTGTGATGGGTCCTGTGGCTGCTCAGCCCCCGGCACCGGCGCTCGGCTACGTGCGCTCGGAAGAGAAGCTAAGCAGCGCGGAGCTGTGAAAGGGCTGGTGCCAGGGATGTCAGAGCCAGTAAGCAGCCTGGTGTTATGGGCTTGGGGGGAACCACCTCCTGGGATTGCAGCTGTGCTGCGGGACCAAAGACAGGTTGGGTTGCAGACGTATAGTAATGCTTAAAGGCTGGCTGCGCTGTCAGAGCATCACGTCTCTTGTTTCACAAGAGAATTGAGTGCAGTCTTCGGGCCTTTCATGTCTTGCATTTTATCCGGAGACCCATCTCCTTTTGAAAAGACGTTAAAAGGGGTCTAGCATGTGTGTAGGTAGGACTTTTTTCTTAGTAGGAGAGAAATTTTTTAGATTTTGCATGCAAATTGTTGGGAAGAGGGGGCACACTGTTATATAAACTTGCAGCTTGCGAAATGTGAGAGGAATGTGTAAGTGGTGCATTTGTTTGAATGAGTGATCACAAGCAAACAATGCATCTTAATAATTTTCTTTTCTTTAAAATAGTTTTGCAGTCTGAGAAAAAATAGTATGAACCCCATGAAAACTGTCTCCAAGCTTTATTGTTGTAGTGTAAGGCTTTAGTGAGATTCTGTGCAGGCAATTACTGGCAAAATCAAAGTTACTGCTTCCATTATAACTATGGCTTTGCCAAAACTGAGTTTGCATTGCATTTGCAGGGATCCTATATCTATACAAATGGGTTGAAAGACCAATGGTGGGGAATTCTCTTACCTGATTGCCTTTAAAAATATGAGTCACTGGAAAAAAAAAAAAAGGGGTAAATTCTCTCTGTTGTTGCTTTTAACTAATGCTGTTTCATAAAACTACTACCAAGTTGGCACTTCGCTGTACAAGTTAATTTATTTTTTTAGAACTCCCAACACTTTCTGGCTTGTATTAAATCTCTGTTGTTCTCTGGGTTCATCCTCTCTTCATTAGTTCTTCTTTAATTTTCAAGGTGCTATATGCTGCCCCTGACACAAATGTTTATCTCCTACTGGAACTTCCTGTGCTGGTTGGGTTGGGTAAAAGGCAGTACAACATTCCTTTTGGCCTGATCTACATCAAATAATGAGAACAACTGTGGCATTAGGACACATATATCTTAGTAATTCAGGTGGTATTGGTGTGCTGGAGGTGGTGTTGTTGTACAGAATTGGTTTCAGTACATTATAAGAGGAAAAGGTTGTATTTAGTATTCAAGGAGGGAGGAACAGATTGAAAGTTATGTTTGGGATGGGCTCTTGTCACTACTGAAAATAACTGTGGAGTCTCCAGGGAGTCTATTCAACTCTGCCACATCTATGTTAAGAGGAAACCATGTTAATTGTACTGAAGAACTTGCATGAGTTTCACAAAACCACTTCAGTGTAACTTAACATTTTAAAGAGTGTTGTACCTCTTTCAGACAGGACAGGGATATGAACGGTAAATAAACCATTACTGTATCCAGAATGAAGACAGAAGTGAATGAGGAGGAGCGTGGAAAAACATACTTAAATGTTGGCTTTACTGCATGTAATGGCACAGAGCTGCCGTGCTGGCTTTTGGGACCAGCTCTCCACTGTCCTGCTCTGTGGGCTGCAAAGTGGCTGTAAAAGCCTGCTCAGAGTGACCGTGTTACACAGTCTTTGCACAGATTCAAACTACATGAGACAGCAAAGAATCAGACCCAGGTATGGGTTACATGCAAATACTCTGTAGTGTTCATTCTAGAAGCAGGAGGTTCCCTGTTCACTGCAAACAAGATCTGCCGCCCACTCAGCAGCTGCTCCACTTAATTGTTCCATAGTTTTCTTGGCCAAAATCTTCTTCCTTGTGCCTGAAAGAGCACCTTTAAGATTAACTGTGAAAAATGATTTTTAAGATGTCTTGTTTGCCCTTGACAGAAAAACTCTCTATTGGGAGACTTTGAGTCCCAAAATGGGAGCTGTGGTTCAGGCTTGGTCACGCTGCTCCTAACTTTTCCCCGCATGACTGCACTGTAGCTTGAATTGATCTTGGCAAGTAAATTGAAGTTGTTAGTTCATTTAATTGTCAGTTCCGTGTCTGTGCACTAAGTCAGTCAATGATTCTTCTGAAGTGACTGCTACTACATCACATGGTTGCTCACATGGCCATTGGATGTGTATTGATGGCACTAATGGAGTCACTAAGCCAAGCTCACATCTAGCAATGTCACAGCTCCCCTGATATTGATCATGATGGCGATTTGTTCTGCAGCAGTGTCCTGAAAGCCCAGGCAGCATCAGAATCCAATGTGCTAGTTAGATAGGATGACATAGCCCCAGGGCTGAAGAGGCTACACAAAACTTGCAAGAAGACAGTAAACAGGAAAACCAATGGTGTTGATGGCAATACAGGATGCACGGGCTAGCTCTACAGTCATTGAGATTCAGCATCACTTAGAATACCTTAAAAATAGTGAATGGTGTAATGATTTTTTAAACATCACACTGGAAAATAATATTTTAATTAAAAAGAACTTTTTAATGAAATTAGCTGGCCATTCTGAACCTAGTAAACATAGGTGATTAATTTTTCATGGACCAGATGATGGGAGCATTTTGGAAGATCAGTAGCAATCTTAGAAGTTAGCCTATGGAAAATTTTCTTGTGAGTTCATGTGAGTGTAGCAATGGTCCTGTTAGATGTGTAAATATCTTGTGAAAAACAGCTGTTATGTTTCTAGTCCACCTCACGCTGAAGATTTCTCTTAACTGTATTCTGAAGATTTCTCTTAACTGTATTCTGTCTAGAGATATATCTTCATGTTATTTTGAAAGATAAGATTAATTTACACTATTTTACCTCCTTTTCATCTCCAGTGCTGCTGTAAATAATCACTCTGCCTCTTGGATGTTTTGCAGTCTACTGGCATTTGTAGACTCACCACTTCTGATCACTGACAACCTCAGCTATATCTGGACTAGTGACATAGAGATGAAAAGCTGTGTATTCCATTACCGACCCTTTGAGAAATACATTACCCATCTCTGCCTCCTTTGCATCTAAAGAAAATAATTTTTCTTTATATACTCTTTCTTCCAAGATTGCCCTCTCTTAGTGAAGCACTTTCCTTAAAAATGTTTTTGAGACCTATCCTGGGGAGTTTAATGATCATCTTCATCAAAGAACAAGAAAGCAGAACAACCTGTAGCATCAGATAATTATCCCTCACATGTTCAATTGGGTAAGTTGGGATTGATGAGGCACCTGAGTATAATTAATTTCTTTTTGAGCAGAGACATTTCATTGTTATTTGCATTGATAATCATTCCATCATTCTAAGAATTCTTCTAGAAATCTGCACATAAACTTAAAACTTCACATTTCTGGGATGATATAGGATGATGATAGGTAGTTTGCAACCACCTGCCACTGTGTGACCCAGCCAGAGAAAGGCGCCTCGGTTGTATTGGGAAGAAATGACACAGCTGTGTATTTATTGTGCTGAGATCAGCTGCAGGACCACAAACAAGAATTAGCTCTTTCTCAGAATGAAAAAGGAAAAAAACATTTCCCATTGGGATCCACTGGAGGAACACTGAGCTGATGAAGGTACTAAGCCTGTTGAAATGATGGGAGTAAATTCCTTTTCCCTACTTCTTACCGTGCTGAAGCAAGGCCATTATGGGACCAAAGCAGTGTATCCATGGGAACGTAGAACTCAACTTTAAAATTTAAATCTCTTAAGACAGAAACTGTTTTTTTTTTTTAAATTATTTTGTAAGTGGTATTTGCAGAACTTTTTAACACATGGTCTAAAAATGGTACTTTCTTAATGTGCCTAGGAAACAACAGGTATGTTATGGTACTTATGCAGGATGTTACTTTAATGAGTAAATCTGGCTCTCGCAAATCAGGATTATTTTGTAAGAATAAGGACTGATAATGTGAATAAGTTTTCAGGATTCGATTGCACTCTGCATTGAAAATTTCTCAGTTAATGTTTCCTCCAGGTAGTCATTTACTGCCAGGAAAGCCCTCCTTATTGATTATTATTGCATATTAATGGATATATCAGATATTTATTTTGCAAGTTTCTTGGTTAAATTTTCTTTGTTGATTTCTCCCAGGGGTAAATGAGCTGCAGAAGTGGAAATAGGCAGTCGTCTTCTCATAGTTCCAGATATTTAAATGTATTTTCAAAGTATCAGATCTCTTACAGGAGTATTACAGACATTTAGATTCCAATAACATAATGGATTGCAAGACTTTTTATTATGTAAATGTGAATTCAGAAAGCAGCTGGGTGAACCATGTCAAGAACACTAGCATGTAAGGAATCACAGGAGGGCAAATTTCCAGCAGAAATTTAGCCACCTGTCTTCAGCACAGTCCGTGAAGAAGTCAAAGCTGTGTATACAAACCAAACTGCACATTTCCAGCTGCGGCAGTTATGTGTGCAAACGGAGATTTAGCAGGCATAAGTTTAGTAGTCCTCTTAAAATTGGTCATGCCAATATCTGAGAGGTGACTGGATGAGTTTATCAGTGTTCCAGATTCAGCTTATAACTGCTGCTTCACATTATAAACAAAGCCATTAACTGAAACATACCTACATTTACTGAAATGAGTTTCATTTATTTGAAGACATTGGGGCACGTTTAATGCCTTTTTGCTTTGTATAAAGGCAATGATAAATCCTGCACATTTACTGGTATTTAAATCAAGCTTCAAAGTTAACCCAGATGACCACATTGATGGAGGAGCAGGCTTTATGCATTCAACTAAAATTTTCTTTTTTTACATAAACATTTTTTGTTGTGGATTTATTTTTGATGGGACCTTGTATAAAGACATTGCTTTCTGGGAGAAAAATTGGAATTGTCAGGTTGTTAGAAATGACTGTATAAGGATGTCTTATGTCATGACTATGCTGCAGTTGGATAAAAGGGCTTGAAATACCACTGGACCAAACCGACAATAAAACTCTAATATTTCAGTGGACATAGTTGCCTGTGAAGCTACTTCAGAATGAATCTCACAATCACACAGAATCACAGAACGTCAGGGGTTGGAAGGGACCTTGAAAGATCATCTACTCCAGCCCCCCTGCCAGAGCAGGATCACCTACAGTAGATCACGCAGGAACATGTCTGGACCTTTTTTCATGAAAGGCTGACTAATGAAGATACTTCATAAATCATAACAGTGGACTTGGAGATACAATGCTTGGAGATACGTAATCTGCAGGGTTGTTTTTGGGGCCACACAAGGCTACACAGCAAGATGTAGTTTAACCTTATGTACGTGCACCAGGATTTGCATAATTGCACTCTACTGCATTTAAATCCAATGGTAAAACTAACCTGTGGATCAAGCAATAATTGCAATTAGGGAGGAGGTTCTGGATGAGAGAGTTGGGTTTGTTCAGCCTGAAGAAGAGAAGGCTCCAGGGAGACCTTATAGGAGCTTTCCAGTACCTGAACTGGGCCTACAGGAAAGCCGGGGAGGGACTGCTTACAAGGGCGTGTACTGATAGGACTGGGGCAGTGGTTTTAAACTAGAGCAGGTAGATTTAGATTAGATATCAGGAAGAAGTTGTTTCTAATGAGGGTGGTGAAACACTGGAATAGGTTGCCCAGAGAGGTGGTGGAGGTCCCATCCCTGTAGATATTCAATGTCAGGCTTGATGGGGCTCTGAGCAACCTGATCTGGTTAAAGATATCCCTGCTCACTGCAGGGGGTTTGGACCAGAGGACCTTTAAAGGTCCCTTCTAGCCCAAAACATTCTATGATTCTAAGATTTTGCTACCTTGTCCTGCAATAAAATAAAATATCAGATGGACAATATTTGCAGAGTTACCATCTCTTCTCATGGTTCTGTCATATTTTGGTTACATATCCAAGGAATATCCAAGGAGGTAACAAATGTTGACATTAAAATTTTGGTGCTTGCTTCTCACTAATTATGAGTAATTAATGAATTTATTTATTTAATCAGAATAAAATCTAGTTTTGAACTGCTAGAGAATTAAAACAATTGTCCAAAACATTTGAATTCACTAAATAGTCTTTTGGAAGTACTCATTGGGGTCACTAGTTTTTACACAGTCACTATAAATCCAAAATAAGTTCTAAAAATTAGTCAAGTCATTACCTAGCAAGAACTATTACAACTGACTATGCCCACACTATGAGCTTGAGAAGTCTTTCTTACAAATACTTTTATATGAATTTTCAGGCAATGGACACAATAATTAAAGGCTTGCTTCCTTCATTTGAAAGTTAATTTATATGAAACTAAGGTTTGCATTTAAAGTGCAAAATCTCTTCCTGCATAAGTGCACATGTGGACAGTTCTAATTCAGGAATCAAAATGTCTTCTTGTTTCATGTAATCTACTTTGAAAATAGAAGTATTTAGCTTAATCCTTCACTGAACTGGAACAGGTCCACTTATTCCAGTCCACCTGTGAGTTATGTTGGAAAGGGAGTCACTTTTCTGAATAACTACTATTCACTTCAGAAATATTTTTCCAACTACTTAGGTCTGAGCCTGATCTCCACTGACGTGCATTGCAGCCTTTGAGATCTCAGGTCTGAATTTTGCAACCATCTCATCACAGACTAAAAATGCTTGGAAGACTGGACTCCAACATGGAATCTAAATCTAAGCTGTATTGAGTATTTGTGACAGAAATGTATCTAAGATTTTGTGGCTTTTACCAATTTCAAACCACAATTAATTCCTTGTTGGCTGTAGGTATGGTAGTAGCAGTATTCTTTAACAGTAGAAATGGCAGTGATGATGGTTGTTAATTGAACAAATTAAGTCATAGATTTGTTTGGTACAGAGGAAATCAAGGCATGTGCACAAAGCCCATCAGTCTCATTTAAATGGTGCCATGACTTAGGAATAATTCCCTGAACCAGAAGTTAAAGGCTGTCAGCTCTAAGGAGCAAGTTGTATTATCTCACAGTGCCTAACCTGTGCTTAACCAGCTGGAACTGTTATATGGTTGAGAACTTGAGATACAATTGCAAAATATTATATAAACTTTTTTTGAGCCCTTCAGTAGATTCTGAGAGTTAAAAATAAAATCCTTCCACTTAGTCTCTTGGGGAACTCAGGTTATTTTTTATTTGTAGTTTTTAATGAGAATTTAAGCTTCTTATGCAGTTTGTAGAATGGCTGAGGTACACACCTGGTTTACCCTGAAGGTCGAATACTCAGTATTTGGACATTTCAAGCTGCTGTCCTGCTTAAGTTCCAAATCATTACCTTAGCAAATGGGAGCTTAAATATAAGCATGGTCAATGGGGAGGAAGAAAGCCCACTGCATAGTATGGTAGCAATAGAAAAAGCTACAGAATGCGAACATAAATTTTTAATTCAGCATTCCTTAATTTAAAAAGAAAGCACACAGCCACCAATCCCCTCCCCCCTGACAAGCTTGCAAAAACTAGGTCTGAATTCCCAGTGGGAATAATGAGCAACAGCAAGAGTGAATGCTGGGAGAGAAGAATGCAATTGTATTAGACTCCATCACAATGGGAGGTAAACCCAAATCATTTATAAAAGGTAAATGCTGGCAGAACACAGGGAGCTCAGAGCACCACACTGCAGGTGTGATTTATGAGGCTGGGGACTGGCTATAAATCAAACCCTTTTGTTTTAAATAGTACTGCTTCAACGCAGGAGATCAGTTTACATGTAGAGGAAATGATGAAAAAAAATGCAGTACATTGCATCCCAAGAATATGAAAGAATCAGCTTTACAATGCGACTATCAGTACCGAGCTCAGACAATGGATATCTGATGCGCAATTTAACCACTGCTCCCACTGCTTGAGCAGAGTGCCCTAATCTAGCAACTCAAGTTTATTTCAAATATATTAATTATGGGATCTCTTTTGTGAGACCAGCTGTTAAAATCATTGTTCTTATGATCAGGAATGCACTGGCTAGTCCTGTTAACTTGCTAGAGGTGTCCTTTTATGCCACCAAAGGCTCTGCCTGTTTCTCTGTTATCCATATTTTTCCTTAATTATAAAGGTTTATAGGTCTCATTATTTAGCAGCCTTGTCCTGTGGAAAGGGGTGGATAAAACAATTAATTCCTAAGGATTCAAATAGAAAGTAGGTATCCTGGAAAGTTCTGCGTGATTACAGGAAAATACACACCTCTGGGTGAGAAAAGTGCTTTTCTGCCTCTGTTGCTTGCGTAATTATCAAATGGAAGAGATTTTAAAAGTAACGAGCAAAATGATTTCTTCTGCTCTGCTTTCCAGATCTGCCAGGACTTATCTTGGCTGCATATTTTGCATTCATTTTGCATGCATACCACTAGAGCAAACTATATGCCTGAAACTGCACTGTGCATCCTGCAACATGGGCCAGAGAAGCACTTAAAAAAGCCAAGAGGACAAAAGGCCTACCTACATAAAGGGAGGCACAGCAGTTATATCAGCATTCAAAGAAATTTATAATGGAATAAAAGCTGAGTGCATTGCACTTGCACGTATCCTAGTCATTTGATGCAATGGTCTTATATCAGTAGTGATTTAGCCCTGTGAATGTACGAACTTGCCTTTAATTCACTGATAAGCACAGTGCCTTTATGTCAGCAAGGAGCCAAGAGACATCTTGTATTGCAATGCTTTATTACTCTCCAAGAGTCCAAAATGCAAACACTAAGAAACACATGGGTCTTTCTGAGGCTCTCATAGTGATAAAGCCAGCATCAGGTATTGCTGGAGATGCTAATATCTGTGCTGGTGTGAGGAAAGTATCATTTCACCGAAATAATTGATTTTTTTTCCCTTGCTTATTGTTACAGAAACACATCTAGTGCCATAAATTTACAGGGCACTCTATAAATGTAAAAACATATTCCCTGCTCAGTAGAGCTTGCAGTCTAAATTAGACCATCATATGAAAAAGATATATTGATGATGAACAGAAAAAAGAAAGAAGTGAATGAAATTGCTTTTGCCAGTATCTTGAATCTGACCAGGTTTCCAGCTGATAAAGGGCCAGACTTGTAAAACTATTTGAGCTTCTGTTTTCCAAAGATTAAGGTGCTTCAATGTCTTAAAAAATAATTGTATTTTACATGTAAAATCTAATGCACCACAAAAAAAGCATATTATGTGAGAGAGGAACAAAGATGGCTCTGTGCCTTGTGAGTCTTATGTTGTCCTGGACACTAGAGTCTTGAGATGTGTCTGCAGAAGTTGTGTAGTCCTCTCAGGTTGCAGTGCTATCTTTAATCCTTGTAACACCTCATGTTTTAACTTCATGTATTAACTTCATGTTTTAACCTGAAAACTCTTTAAATCTTAGGGCTTTTTTCTAGGCAAACACTCTGTCTCCTTTCTTTGTCTGTTGTGCGCTGTAAGAGAAGTACTTTTGTGGGCCAAAAGCAGTGTTTTAAAACCCATTTTTGCAAACTCTCCTGTCTTTTACACAAATAAAGATGTCACTCAAGGGATTTTGTTGCAACAGTTGAGAAAAAATATAATTAAAGCTGATTTAAACATTGCATTTTTTTGCCGTCATAAAGGTTAAATACATGGAAAAGCAAAAGAACATTTATATAGCAGAAACAATAATGAAAGGTTTACATCTGCAGTGCCCATGATCAGTGGAGTTTGTGGCTTTTCCTATGTACAGTCATCAGGAATAGCTGGTAATTACCAAGTTCAAAGCCTATTGTGTCCTCTGAAAAGCCAACTTTGGGTTTTTTGGGTTGTTTCAGAATGATGTGATGTCTGATGGCTCTATTCCTTTTATAAGTCTTTTTGATATGCGTTGGATCCTGACCTGGAGTGGAAGGTAATTTTCATGAACATCTTTACAGAATGATGTGTAATAGATCTAGCAAAGACTGAAGGCTGGTAATAGTGACTGATGTAGTACTGCGGAGAAAAGAAACCTGAACACTGCTCTCCGAGGAGGCCGAGCGAGGAGTGAGGTAATAATGGGTTTCATTGCCCAGTCGGGGTTGACAGAAGGAGAGGTGATTTTGCTCCTCAAATTGTGCTCAGAGGACAGGAGGCAGCTTGTGTTTTACACATATGCGGTAGGTGATAGGACAGACTTGTTCGGTGATCTAGGAGGCACTGTGCTACGTACAAAGGTCTCCTGCAAAGCTGATGAATGTTTTTTTCCTATTGCGGGGCTGATACGCTGAGTGCCTCCCTGCAAATCTGGAGACCAGCCTTGCCATGGTTTGCTCACTGCATAATCTCATTAAACCAATGGGTATTGCACCAAGGTAAAATCAGGAGGATTTTTTGTATTCTGTAGCTGACAATGGGAATGTCATGAATTTATTCTAATGGTGTGATTGTACTCTAAGAGAGGTGTTGGCACATGCAAATAATTTCAAAATGTTGGCTGCAAAGGCTGCAAGCATGAAGTGTTCCATAGGAGCTGACGTACACGAGCGTGCTGTCTGTGGGCAGGGTGTATAAAGAGAGCAATTCATGAACTTTGCTTCTTAAACCATAACCTTCCACATAGGAAGCTCAAGTAGGTCATGTACTGAGGGGAGCCAGGAAACGCACATACGCCTGTGATGCAAATCTGGTAGCCTGTCTAGTAACTGGGAGTGGCCAACAGATGTGCATCCCAGTTTGTCAAACGTGTTTATACTTTTTCTGAGATGTTACAGATAGAAAGTATATATCAGAGCTGAGACTCTGACCTTAAAAAGTAGATGTCTTCTAAGATTCTATTCAAATTCCTCATTATAAGAATCAACTTTCCAGCTTAATAAGCATTTATGACAGAGCACTGAAGATGTGCTTTACAGCAATCTCCATTCAGCAAAATTTTTGACTTTTAATACACGGTCCGGGAACAGAGCTTAAAATTAAATGTAGGTTTACATGCTTTGCAAAACTGGGTTTCAACTTTGGGCCTCTGGATGGGAAAATTAGTCATGAATGTTTGGTTCATAGGTTGAGATTTCTTCCTTTTTACTCAGGAGGGGACGGGCACAGGAGGTGTCACTAGAAGAACATGGCTACTAGAGAATAATTAGCAGGAGATCTTAGAGACCCTTTTAAAATAACAACTAAACATGAGTAGGTATAAAATCAGCAGAAGTAGGTTTTTTAACATTTGGATATTTAAAAAAGGAAAAATTTTTGGAAGACTCACATTTCAGTTTCAAAATTAAGTGAAAAATTTGTAATTCAGGAAAAGCTTGCAGGCATCTGTAACCTTCAGTGTCCATATGGCTACAGACAGATTCCCTTTCTAAGTCATTTTTCTAAGATCCTGGGTTTGTAAAAATGCAAAATAAACAAACACACTCACAACATTTTGGTATGCTCCACTATTTCTCTGATATTGACCTGCAGAATGCAAAAAAGACATGAGGAATCAGAATACAGGGATGAGGAATATCAGGGGTAAAGACTTTCTTTTATTTCTTGTCAGAAATGAGGATGTACAAATGCTCACTTTGGAGGATGTCCTGTTACTAGACCCTAAGGCATCTTAGAAGTGCCATCTTCAGCTGCGTTGCCAGTGGAGTTCTGCAAGATCAACTCCACAGAGACATTTGCAGTCTGAAGATGGGACCTCTCTCACCTCATGGCACCATCAGCAGCCGCAGTATTGCGCTTCCTTCCCTGGTGCCAGCAGATCAGAAACCTCACTATCTCCCAGCCACTGCAAACTGAATAACCCGATCATCCTTATCCACTCTGAAAGATGTGCACCCTGAGGAATGTTCTGGAAATGGTAATTTCCTCATGTGACTCAAATGCTCCATCCTAACATCTGTGGATGGCTCCTAAGTTGTTAAGCATTTGTATGCTTTTTTTTTAGCACTGGTATGAAAGAATTTCAGTAGTTGAATAGTGCTCTTTCACAGGCACTGTAGGAATTAGTGCTCCAGACAAGACTACTTTCTAGTCTGGTGCCTGCCTTCAGATTTGCCAGGGGGCAACACTGTATGGCAATAGGAAGATTCTTTAAAAGCCCTGATTAGCCATTAATGCAGGTGCTAATTTCTGCCTTCAGTGTACCTCTGATAAATTATTATCAGAATTCAGTGAAGGATAAGGTTCAGGGTAGGCTATCTGGTGGGGAATGTGAGAGTGGTGGAGGATCCCGCCAGACAGCCCACTTCAAGCCTTCTGAGTTGCTGTAATTAGGGTATCGGAGCAGGAGTCTGGGTTTGTTCGTGATTATGTATACACATTTTTAGTTTAATCAGTGTGAAGATTATAAAACAGGATAAACAAACTATTGCTTCAAAGGGAAATGTTTAAAAGAAGTTTGAGAACACCAGTTCTAATTATTGTATATGACATTAAATTTAATTTCCAATTAACCTCTGAGCTAGAGAATGTCTTACACACCTGATTTCTGCTGGTCACTTGCATATTATGGGAAAGAGCATGTTTTGCTATTTTAAAATTATTTATTTAATGTCCTTGTAAATTTCATTTCTCTCTCTTCCAACCCAGGTAAGAATTTCTTTTTTAAACCTCAAAAATTAGAGAAATTTCCTACTAATTCATCTGGCAAATCCATTGTTAACAATGTTAATTTTTTTTTCCTCATATGTTGCATAATTGGTGATTGATCCAGTGTATTTCTAAGTGTCAGAAGAAGCAGAAACACCTCTAGTTTCCAGAACCTGCTCTGTAACTTTGTAGACTGTGTATATTCCAGTCACAGTCTCTATCTGTGCAAAATTTGGAATAAATATATTGAAGTCAACAAAGCTGTTTTAGTTTAGCATAATGTAATAATAGACTCTGTCCTTGAACTCCATCTATCATTGCAGCACTCGTTAGGCATTCTGGTTTTGTTCATAGTAGAAGCCATAATAAAGAAATTGATTTCCCTCTGTTCACTCATCCAATATATTGTAAGAAAACTCCATGTGCATTTGCCCATTACACAGCATTTTGTGGGGTGAGAAAGAAACAAGCCAAAAGAAATTAGCAGAAGAAGTAGTTATCATGTTGGATGAGAATCTGCTCTCATTTATTTTTGGTATAAAGGAAGAACAGCTCCACTTCTCCCAGAGGAGTTTATTTACATTTATTTGGGTGAGATTAACACCAGATTATACTCTGAACCCCCAAAACTCACCCTCTCTACTAGTATTTGTTGCATTCAGTTAGAGAGACTTATAATTATCTTGTAGGCTATATGTTATGATTTCCATTACCTCTGCTGTTCCTCCCCCTTCTTCATTGCTAGTTGCATTCCCCAAGTTGGGCATCCAAATAATGTGTCCTCCATGGCTGTTAAAATTTCACTGTAAAGAAGCTGGGAAGCAATATTGTCAGAGCAAAGCAATTGGCACAGTCCTCATTCCTCTCCCCCATGGCAAAGTTGTTCATGACCACAGCGTGCCTGGTCTCTGTTATCTGGAGAGTGTAACCGTAAGGTGATTTCTGTATGTGGGTCCCTCACAGGGTTGCCTCAAGCATGGCGTGTTTCAAGTAAGGGTGTCACCATCAGTATGCGGAACACTGTACTATGGCAATGGCAGACGAGAGCCCTCTCCTCCTGCGTTGCTCCGTTCTGTGAACATAACGGCGTTCTCGGTGCAGCCACATTGAAAACTTTCTGTGCAGTTGGCTCAGTTAGAAATTTGCAGTGAGGAATGTGTTAGCTGGTAAATCTGTAAGCTGTGAATTGCATAGAGACTTGACATGACAGTAGATGAAGTGATCCAGCAGTAGTTTTCCTTTCCCTTTATGCCACTCATAGGCTTCCTGTTTAGCTGCATCACATGAAACCTTCCCAACCCCATCTTCAGGACCTTACAGATGTTGCCTTCACTGCCGCATCACCTTCCTATGCTAGTTTGCTAGCTTCATATTTGTCCCCTGCCTACAATTTCGTGCTATCTGTTGTGTATTTTCTATCCCTGGCACAGTTTTCCCCAAGAAAACTGATCTGCTTCTATATGTTGGTAATTCTTTGCCCACCTGCCAGCCCTTTCTTGCCTTCCCCATCTGGCATCATTAGGCCTTTAATGAATTGATAACGAAATAGCTTGTTCTGGTTTGTTGTGGATGCTGTATTTTTATACATGTTGGGTGGGCTAAGATCAGTACAGTTCTTGTGGTGCTGTGTTTTTGAAAGCTGTGTGTACGGGACCCCTGTAGACCATAATAAAAATCTCTGATCATATATTAATTTCAGTGATGTGAGGGCAGTGGCTGAGGCCAGTACTTCATGGCATGATCCATGGCTAAAGTAATTACATCAGCCTCTTGCAGCTAAACATGTAGATATTGTAGATTAAGTGTTTATGCATTTGTGTGGTTCTGGGAGGAAAAAAAAATCTGTTTGGAAATTCTGAATAATAGTTTTGGTTAAATTAATATTGCAGAGACTTTCCCTTTGGAACAATGATTTGTTGGCAGCTTAGAATGAATCGAGAGAGAATTTTATACAAATACCAAACCATTATTTAAAATGTGTCATAGCATTGGTAGGGCACCTCCGAGCTGGTGCTAAACTCACCTTTCTAGTTTGTGGTGAGCTTCCAAGCTCCATTTTGAGTAGGTGGTTTGAAACACGGTCTTTTCTTTTGGCTTCTCTGGCAGTTTTTCAATAAACAGTCTGTCAGCCTGTTATGCTTTCACAGCTGCATTAGCCCCTTTGGCCTGCTCACCAAGCTCCTGACTAACATCAGCTCATCTTTGCTGAGAACGTCGATCCTACTGGAAAAGTGAGTTTACGATTTGTTCTTCAGGGGTGTGACAGCTGATAGCAAACAGACAAATACTCTTTGCACACCAGTCACTTTTCTACTGAAATAGCACAAGAAACAACACATGCACACACATACATATATATATATGTATGCGTGCATATTTATGGACATAAGAATGCATATTTTTGCACAAAAATGTGTATGTGTATCTTTCTAAAAAGAAGAAAGAATGTATATGCTCACTGCCTTTTCTTTCTTCTGTTTCCCTACCACTTCCAGCTGTCTATGTCAGAGCCATCCAGGCAGTCCCAGCCCTCATGTGGAGCTCAGCTCTTCCTCTGAATCACGGGCTCGGTGTTGTTTGGTTCTTCCTTACTTGGCCCACTGCCTTTTCCATCTCTTTGTCTCTATCTCTTCCTTGCTCAGCTTGTCCTCCCCAGCTTCTTAATCTGTGAGATTTTATCAAGGCAAAGTATGCACTTCTGTAGTATCATATCAATCCTTCATTTCATTCTTCTGCCTTTAGGAAAATTCCCAGGCTCTAGCTCCAGCAGCCAGCACAGACAGTCTGTCTTTTCCTAGATGTTAGCATTTTCATTGCCCTGCCCTGGTGCTCAAGACAACAGGCCTTACAAGGACTTTTCCAAAGATACTGTTTTTTTTTTCTTTTTGGTCTAGCTTCCCTGCTTATTGAGACAAACTGCATTGAACCAAGGTATGGTGAAGACAGATGGACATAAAAGTACAAGTGATTCCTACACTGAAACTAGGATTTTGTAAGGTGCATAGGTGTGTCCTGGATAGCTCCTAAAAGGTTTTGGAAAAGAGATTAACTTAGTGGGGATACAAGGGCCCAAATGAAATTAGTAACGTGGGAAAAAGTATTGAGCTCTCAAGTTACAAAAACCCCCTCTTAAACAATGCAGCATAGGGACAGTTTTCACTTTCAGGCAATAAACAGGAGTTTCAGGAGTAACTCGGTTTCAAATGAGCGTGCATTTGACAGGCAGACTCAGACTGAAACCCCAGCAGAGTGTTTGTGAATGTGCTTGGGCTGAAACTAAAGAAAAGCTTTCCATGAATCGCTATAAACAGAAACCACTGTGCTAACCTAGATGGGTGCCCTACTTCCCAGCTGAGCTGCCTTCCTCTGCTCCCTCCCTGTAGACTAGCAGGGAGCCACAGAAGATGCCCTTGAATAAAGGGCTCTGCCCCACATACAACACCAGGAAGGAACTATTATTCAAGCACATCCAGTCTTTGCTCCTCTCCTGGGCAGGGTGAAAGATGGGAGAGGTAGAAACCCTTCTAAGCTGTGTCCTTTCTTCCCTCTGCCAGCTCCTCTTGTATAGGCATAGTCTTGTCCGCATCCTGCTAGTGCTGTTGGGGTGTCCAGCTTCTGTGGGCAGCAGGTTTCCTTGCAGGCCAGGGGTTGTAGCCTTTACTTACATCTTCTGTGCCTACATTTCCAGGATCTGCCTGGGTAGTACCTTTTCAGGGGCATTTTGTGTTGCCTGATCTAGTTGAGAGGCGTCCCTGCCCATGACAGGGAGGTTGTATTAAATGATCTCTAAGGTCCCTTCCAGCCTAGGCCATTCTATGATTCTATGATTCTATGATTTCAGTCTCGTTTAATTTTTTCACATCTTCATTATTCATAGAAAATAGAAAGGGCTTCCCCAACGCCGTTTCTTGTAGTCTATAGCTATTCCCCACTCATGGCTTGAAAAGTAAGGATTGTTTAACAATACATGAAAGCTTCACACCATGTTTCTCGCCACTGTACTAAGGAATATTTTTTTTTTTAGTGTTGCAAGTTTATGACACAGCAAAGGAACTTCTTCTAAACTTATGTTAAGTTTTTATTTTTAGATCACTTTCCAAAGCTGTAGAAATGTTAGATAGCTGGATATATGTTTAATATTTTCCATTGTTGGTTTGTAATTCTTTCTGATAGAGAATTTAGCTGTTTTTCTTCATGGAACTTGGGGAACTTTTAAACTTTCCAAGTGATTTCACTATTATTTTTAGTCTGAGCAGAATCCAGTGTATGTCAGTAGTTCTGATTTGTACTGGTTGTTGCACAACAGCATCAGTGCTGAAAGAATAAAATGGAAAAAGTGCAAAGACTGAAGTCAGTGCTAGGATGTGTGGCTGCTTTATTGCTGACCCTCTTGTCTCCATCAAATCCCATCTGCCTGTATTGGAAATCAGCTGTCCAGCCTGCTGTTTGTCTGACTTCACTGTGGTGCTATTGGAGGAATTTATTTTACGTTTATGGGTGCTTCCATGCACCAGCTTGCCACAAAGAGAGAAACTGGAACAAAATCAAGGAAAAATCAAAGAATGCTAATTTCATCAGAACTGGATTCCACTTCTGTTCCTTCACCATCTTTGTGGCTCTTTGCTGGACTTGCACCAGTATGTCTGTATGTCTTGAACTGAGGAGCCCAGGACTAGACTCAGCACACCAGATGTTGCTGAGCTGAGAAGGATCATGTTCCTGACCTGCTGGCAAAGCTCTTCCTAACTCAGACTGTTCACCTTCTTTGCTGCAAGGGCACATTGCTCGTGTGTGTTCAACTTACTGTCCTCTAGGGATCTCAAGATGTGTTTCTTCAAAGCTGTTTTCCACCTGGTCAGCCTCCAGCATGTATTGGTGCATGGGCTTGTTCCTCCCCAGCTGCAGGACTTGGCATTTCCCTTTGTTGAACTTCACGAGTTTCCTGTTGGCCCATTTCTCCAGCCTGTCGAGGTCCCTTTGGATGGCAGCACAAACATCTGGTACATCAGCCACTCCTCCTGACTTTGTATTGTCTGCAAACATGCTGAGGGAGCACTGTCTCCCCATCATTCAGGCCCTTGAAGAGAGTTAAACAGTACTGGCCCTGGTATCAGCTCCCATAGTACTCCACTAATGGCAGATCTCCAGCTGGACTTCAGGCTGCTGATCACAACCCTTCGAGCCCAGCAGTTGAGCCAGTTTTCAGTCCCACTCACTGTCCATTTATCTAGTCTCTTCTTGGTCAGTTTGTCTATGAGGCTGTTATTGGAGACAGAATTGAAAGCCATGCTAAAATCAAAATAAACCCTTACTAAAGTCAAGACTTCTGGGTCTTGACCTGCCAGGTCAGACC
>NW_009716603.1:0-1172 GCF_000703405.1 Apaloderma vittatum
CAATTCCTCTTAGGAAGGGATGAAAACCAGATGTCAAATGCAATTTTGCATGCTCTAGAATAACTGCCTGGTCTTCAGTGTCTAGTCTAGAAGGATGGGGCTTGTGTCTCACCAGCTCATCTGGTGGAGATGTGTTCAGACTACAGCTGACTGAATTCTGCTCTTCATATCTAGCTCGGACTTGTAGTTATATCTTTATCTTGGGACAGATGAATTGTGCCTATAATCTCTGACTTTATCCCCTGTTTTTTTCTGACTGCTAGGGAATTCCTGATTGTTTAATTCCTAAACGATTGCATAACTGCTGTAGAAACATCTGCTGCTAGGAGGAGGATGATTAAACCCCTGTTGCATCTGCTAATGTCTCCATCAGAGGGTGGCATATCAAGAAAACACTGATGTCTACTTGTGGATCTAAGTGAAGTGTGATCCTGGGCTTTGAACCACTGTTACCTACATGGTTTGGTTGTGGGCATCAAAGAATATGTGCTGATCCAAGAAATTTCATTGTTAGTCTTATTAATGTTTTGACAGTCAGCAGAATATAACAATTGCTGATTACTAGTCCTACCATGGTAATACTAACACTCACTCCATTTCCCTTTAAGAAGATCTTTACTGATAAACTCAGTACAAGACGTATCTGTCCCTTTTCCCTCAAGTTAAATTGTCACCGTTCTTGTTATCCCTAATTCAAGGTCAAGTGTCCTTCATCCTCAGCGAAAGGGAGCACCTCAGGCCCTTGCACTGGGATGAGTACAGAATTGCCCGGGACATTTCCTCATTGATCCTGAATTCTTTCCAGGTTGTTCCTACTGATACTGGTTTTAACAGCTCTCCCTGAATTATGTGTGAATACAGGGCAGGTGAGACCTAAAGTCCCCTAATCCCTACATCTCTTATACCCTGTCTTCCCAAGCCCCAGTACCAACAGCTCTTTAGCCTTTCCGTGTGTGAGGGGGGGGTCACTCCCAAGTCGCGGATTCACCGGACCTGAAGCACAAAACAAGTCCCAGCCCTGCACTATTGTAGGTCTTCATCGACCTGAGATCCAGAGGGAGATGTTCTCTAGAATCCACAGCTCGCGGCTGTGACGTTGCGAGAGAGGATGTTATCTCCTGCGAGAGAGGAGCTGTTGTAGGGGGCTTTCTTCAGGCTCTCCAGGAAGATCC
>NW_009716604.1:0-1913 GCF_000703405.1 Apaloderma vittatum
TCGAGGTCTGCCGTGGCCCTTTGGAGCATTACGCTCAAGAAGATTGTGAATAGAGTTGGTGCGAGAACGCAACCTTGTGTCACACCACTGGTTATTGAGAAGGGCTCAGAGAGTGCATCACCATATCTGACTTTGCCACACTGATCCTTGTGTAACAGGATAATAATTTTGAGGAACTTGGGAGGGCATCCTAGTCGTTCCAAGATCTGCCACAGGCCTTTTCTGCTCACAGTGTCAAAAGCTTTGGTGAGGTCAATGAAAGTTGCATAGAGTCCTTTGTTCTGTTCCCTTCACTTCTCTTGCAGTTGTCTGAGAACAAAGACCATGTCTGTGGTACTCCTGTTGGCTCTGAAACCACATTGGCTTTCAGGCAGAAGTTCTGAGATAGCTGGTACTAGTCTGTTCAGAAGTATTCTTGCAAGGATTTTACCAGCAATAGAGAGCAAAATAATGCCTTGGTAATGTTAACAGTCTAATTTTTCTCCCTTCTTCTTGTATAGGGTGACGATGACTGCATCACGGAGATCTGGTGGTAGTTTGCCTTTTTCCCAGCAATGCACAACGAGCTTGTGAAATTTAGCATGGAGTGCTTGGCCTCCCTGCTTCCAGACTTCAGGTGGGATTCCACCCATCCTAGCTGCTTTGCCAGTTTTCACCTGCTGTATGGCCTTGAGAGTCTCTCCCATAGTAGGGGCTATATCCAATTTGTTTTTCACTGGTTGTTGTGTAATGTGCTGAATTGCTGAGTCTTGAACTACACGGTTGACACTGAAGAGAGTCTGGAAATGTTCAGTCCATAGATTCAGGGTGGAGGCTTTATTTGTGAGAAACATTTGGCTGTCTGCGCTTAGCAGCTGGCTTTGAACATGGTGTGCGGGTCCGTACACTGCTTTCAGACCCTCATAGAATCCTCTGTGGTCACCTGAACCAGCACATAGTTGAGTCTTTTCTGCTAGTTTGATCCACCACTTTTTCTGGATGTCTCGAAGTTTCTGTTGGAGCTTACTGCATGTAAGAAAAAAGGCTGCTTTTCCTACATGGCAAGATGGCTGAGCAAAGTGTTCTTGGTGAGCATTTCTTTTCTTTGCCAACAATTTGTGGATCTCTTGATTGTTTTCATCAAACCAGTCTTTGTTTTTCTTGGAGGAGAACACTAAAGATTCTACAGAAGACTGGAGGATGCTATTTTTAATATGTTGCCAAAGTGCTTCAGGAGAGGGATCTATGAGATGGTCTTCAAGTCTAGTTTGAAGGTTTACCTGGAAGCTGTCTCTCACTGTAGCTGTTTGAAGATTGTTAGCTTGGAGCCTTCTCCTTGGAATGCCACCCCTCTTAGGTTTGGACTTAGAGCGGAGGTTAAGTTTGCATCGCACAAGGCGATGTCTGTTTGACATTCTGCACTAGGCATCACTCGGGTGTGATGGACATCACGAATATTGCTCTGGTGCGCTAAGACGTAGTCGATGAGGTGCCAGTGCTTGGATCGAGGATGCATCCAGGCTGTCTTCAAGCTGTCTTTCTGGTGAAAGATAGTGTTGGTGATGGTGAGCTGCTGCTCTGCACAAAACTCTAGCAAGGGGCAACCATTGTCATTGCAGTTTACAACACCATGCTTGCCTAGTACTCCTTTCCAGGCTTCAGAGTTTGTTCCTACTCTGACAGTGAAGTCCCCAAGGATTATGATCTTATCATCTGCAGGAACCTTTTGGGTGAGGCAGCACAGGTCAGTGTAGAACTTGTCCTTTTCTGCAGGGTCAGCTTGGAGAGTTGGGGCATATATGCTGAAGAGAACAACATGTTGCTTTTTGTGTAGTGGGAGGCATAGGGAGATAATGCGATCAGAATGACCTGTCGGCAGATTTTCAAGTTTGGAGGCGATGGAGATTTTAATCATGAAACCAACTCCTGAAAGG
>NW_009716605.1:0-20285 GCF_000703405.1 Apaloderma vittatum
TGAGATCGGCGTTAGCCCGCGAGGGTTACTCAAGGGGATGGAGCGCAGGAACCCCCGCGATGGGCCTTCAGGCCTCCCAAAAACAGGTGGGAAGAAGGGAGGGAGAGAGCAGGAATTTCGGGAAGTCTTTTACACCAGAAAAAAAACCAGCATCGTTTAGCTTTTTTAAAAAAACCCAAATTACTAAATTGGAACTTTTTCTTTCTTATACCATTAGGGAACAAAAGTTGACCTGGCTCAGAAGAGTTGGGCGCAGCACTAGGACTGGAGGCGGGCACACCTCAAGCAGAGATGCACCTTTGTGTAAGTGCATTAGTCCCGCCGGCATTTAGGGTATGTGACTCCTCTGGGAACCCCAACCTGCCAGAAGGGCCCCCAGCACGGTGTTTTCACGAGAGAGAACTGTTCGCCCGAGCGAATTATTTTTGAAATCGTGGTGATGAGGACGCACGAAACAGCTCGCAACATCAGAAATAAAAGCCCTCGTGACTGCAGTGGATTGTTCTCTGATTTACTCGCTCCTAACCAATGTAAGGAAATCTGTTACATTTTCAAATTAAGCTGTGGAGCTGAACAACTATCTGTATTGTTTTAAAATGACCTTTGAAGGAAACAAAGCTACATTCTGTTGTTTTCTTCTTCAGGTGCGTTAAATGCCTGTGTTAGAAACAGTTACTTACATAGACACAGCTCTGATCCCATTCCTTTGTTGGCACGCTCTTCAGTTGCACTTGTCAGGCAGGAAACAGCTTCTTTTTCAAAAGCAAACAAACCCACCAACAAAATAAAAAAAACCCCCACATCACGCATCTACACTTGGAGTTGACTCCCAGTTTCCTCTAGCTGAGATACACCCAGCATCAAATTCAGTACAGTAAAGAGCTGTAAACTTAATATTTCATGGACTGATATGGAATTGAAGTGTTTCCACACTCTCTGGTATTTTTCAACATGTGAAAAGAAAAAGGTGATTTGAGAGATGCCATGTTGGAGAAGACACTGAGTTTAGAATACACCTTGTATATAATAACCCAGTTTCAGAGTAAAACATGGGAAACGGTTTGGATATTTTTAAACAAACTCACTAATTTTTATGAAACGAATGGAGACATAGAGTTTCTTCTGTTTTAGGGAGAGATTAGTGGCAGGGTCAGGGAAAGGTAGAGATGGTTCAGCTTTCCTTAAAACTGACATTGAGGCACAGATACTGGTGAAGACATTGTATGTGAATAGAAGGGCAGGAAAAGGGAGGTGGATCCCTTTATGATAACGCATTTCCATTTCCAGAAAGTGATACAGTGGGTCAGGTTGAGGACTAAAGGGTAATTAATATCTGGTAAGAAAGCTAAGCAGTACTTCCTGGGTCTCCTGTGAAGCAAAGACTGTTTAACATAGGTAAAAGGCTTTATTATTCAGGATGGTTTGAAATTAGCTTCTAAAATGCGTATTTCAGTAGGGGGTATTTAAGGGACTGATCTGTCAAAGTATTCATTCTCATGAAAAGGTAATTTAACACTTTCCAAATGTACTCAGTGACTTATGCCTCAACAGGGAGAGGAGAAAGGAAATGTGTTACTGATTTCTTACGTGGCCTATGCTAAACTGCACTTGTGGGTTTTTTCAGGGACTTTTTTTTTAAGACGACCATTTCATAAAGGCATTTAGAACTATGTACTTCTTATGATGGCAATATCTGTGGTACATACATAGCTGAACTTTTAACCAGAGACCTAGTTCAAGTGTACAACAGTTGGGTTTTTTTCCCCCTCCATTTCTTTAATTGAGTTTTCAGAAGAATTTTATTATTTCCTCTTTCATCTGTCCAATACAAGCTTTTATTCTCTCAACAACTTGTATATCTCTCATTGTCCATTCTATTAGTGGAACATTCCTATTATCAATCTCACAAATATTTATACAGCTGGGGAGCTTTGGATATATGAGTAGCCTCACATAATTCAGTGGAAATGCATTCTGAAGAATCCTCTCAGCTAACACAGATGGGCACACACTGGACTAAATCACAAGAGTCTGTTGAAAATTTTAGGTTTTGTTCATTCGGCAAAACAAAGCTCTTTCTTATGAAATATTTAGGAAGAAGTGGAGATGAGAGATTTCAAGAACTCAGGGTCTTTGGGGGCTTTGGAGTAGTGCTTATTAAATCCAGACTGACTTCAGAAAGAGGAGGACTTTGTGGGGAAAAATTACTCATTGTCCCTCAACCGCTAGTGAGCGTATGCTAAACTGAAATAACCTATGCCCACGTATGCCTCTAGCCTAAGGACATGGAGAAGGATTCTCTAAAGCATTTGTATTGTAGGAACCTGTAGAATAGCCACCATTTTAAAAAGGTTTTGAATCTCAGATCAAATGATATTAAAATGAAAGTTATGCTGTCACTATATCAGATGCAAATATTCCAACTTTTAAAAATAGGCATTAGGTGGATTTTGAGATCACAGAAGCTACTGTGGCATTACTTTTCATTTTAGCAGGTGGCTCCAGCACATACAGAATGTACTGTAGGCTTAGAACACAGTCACAGCCAGTGAAATCATGCTAGAAAATAAAAGATGTGTTCACTGAGCACCTCTGAAGAATTCTAACTCTATTTTATCATACATGTGGAAGTGGCACCTTGTTTGGTCAGACTCCTGCGCAAAAACGAAGGTAACCAGCGCTTATACAACTATTGCAATGAACAAGGTCATTCAGGAGTGTAAGCAAACAGACTTTATAAGCATAAGACTTTAAACAAAGATCTGATAAATACGCTTTTTATCAGGCTCACTATATATGGAAGAGGCACCAAGATTTCTTGAGGGCACTTTGAGAAAGCGCGATGGAAAAGCAGTCCAAACTTAGCAGTAGTAACTGGCGATTAGTAAAAACAGATACACAGCATGATTTTGTAATACAATTAACCTTGTACTTACTGTGAATTGTTTTCTAATCCCTACGTTACAGTTATCCTTAGTCAAAATGTTCAACAAACTAAAGCATGAGCGCACAGCTTTGCTTCCATCTGTAAGTGTTCTTTAATGCAGATTCTTGATAGAAATAAAAAGGATCTACATCTGTTATGAAATCCTTTTCCAAACGCTTACTACCAGATTTTACAAGCATCTGTTTAATAAAAAAAAAGAACAATTAATAGAATAATGATGTTATTCGTGCATGAAGAGATTAGACAGAAAACCCACTTCCAAAAAAATGCTTTAACTGAACCGGGTGAGATAATCTAAACTACACAGGTAAAGCTTCTTTTGAAAGTTATTTAGCTATGTACTGGGAACTAATATTTTTATATAAATGAAATTACTTGTAAAAGGAAGAGACAACACTAAATACACTTAAAGATACTGTCTTGGGAAACAGCACAAACTCAAAAGTCTTTAAAACTTTGACTGGATAAAGCCCTCAACATCCTTATCTGATCTCATAGCTGACCTTGCTTATAGATTCAGAAAATAAGGCCCTACAGTAGGAGGTGTAAAGTGGCAGCCTTCAAAACTGTTGAGAGTATTATTGGAGTCATTAAGCAGTTTCAGAGGCTTCTGAATAACTTACCATGAGCTTCTTAAAAAGGCATTGTTTCTCCTAAAACAAGTTTCCTGTGGGAAGAACTACTGTTGCAGTTACGGCATTTACAACAGGTGAAAGGCTAATGCTTAGAGGACAGTCCATAAAACAAAAAATCCTTTGGACAACCTTTTCAAACCACACTCATCCACAGCGTAAGAAGGCTAATTTATATTGAATGTTTGTTATCAGTTGAAACATGATACTGAAGGTTTAGTGTCAGACAGTGGGCATACTGCAGGTGAAACCCGATCTAACAGCTGTCTTGAAACCTCTGTTCTGTGGACGTCTGCATTACTGAGCTAGAAAATGAAAGTCTCTGGTTTAGAGCAGAAGTGGCCTAAGTGGGAGGAAAAGAACCTCACAGTGGCTGCTTCAGTAAGACCGGTCTGGAACATGGGAAAACACATGCAGGCAGCTAGAGGACTTCAGATCCAAGAAGTAATTAATCCTTTAACTTAACCAAAAAGTGACCCTTCCCTTGTAGACACGTGACAAAGCTACATATATTTTGTTAGTGCTAGGCTAATTTGCACCAGCTGATGACCTGGCTCCAGGCAAAAAGGAGAGTTCCTAGACACCAGTGCAGAACAAAGGCAAACGGCTGATTAAGTAACCACCACTATTATGGAGAAATAATATAATTTGTTAAACTGTTCTGTGGTTTTGCATCAGTGTTTTTCAATAGCAAACAGGCTACAGCATTTGCTCCTCTTCTCCAAACAGAATCACATTTTTACTCTATCCCACCACCTTTTGGACACCCTAAATGAATAGTAAGCCCTTCTAGGAAGGAGTTCAACTCAAAGAATACCATAAATGGGAGGATTAAAAAATATAAAATAGTGCATTGTGCATAAAGAAAGTGTCAGCTACTGAACAGAAATCCACTGGGTGATGGCAGTTTGCCTCTTGTTCTCAATTTATTACAAACTTCCAGAATTCCATTTTCAAGCTCTGGTCTCTTCTGCTAAAAAATCACTTTGCCAAAAGCAAAATGACCATGCATTTTAGAGTTCTTCTCTGAGCCCTCACAGCAACTGAACTATACTCCAACAGCTTTGCTGAATGTCCACTCATAATTTTGCTACTTCTCTCTATAGTAGGTATGAAGCTGGCTTGTGCACTTGGCAAGTTGGAAGTTCATCATCAGAAAACCTGTAATTCCCTGTTCTCATCTTGCAGATCTTTTGCATCCACTCCTTTGTGCCTCACCTACCGACTCAAGTAAAGTAGGGAGACAAAGTCTACAGGTAGATTCCTCAAAGAGGTTTTCATGAATCAAGAAAACCTGGAGATGCAGCTTCTGGCTGCAAGGGAGAGCAACGTAATAAGGGTGATTTTAGTGCAGACAGCAAAAGCATGCTACAAATTCTGGATGGATAGTCCAGAGGAGGGCAGTACCTCAGGCTTGGGCTAGCAAGGGTGGTGTGGACACATCCCAAAGTTCGGCTGAGGTGCCACCCGTTGCTTTCTGCCCCAACTCGACATCGCTGTGGTTTCAAGTCTTGGCATCACTCAGGCCATGGGATCAGCTTCCGCTGCAGTCACGCGTGCATTGTTCTGACTCTGTGAGAACTGCAGGAACCAGGAGTGGTGCAAGTCAAGTAATTTAGAAGTGTTGCTCAGAGTTAGTGTACATAGCATATGCTTGACATTTATTCAGTGAATTTAGATTTGAGACTATTAAAGTCTGGAAAGGTTTCAGAGAAGAACTACAGGAATAAATCTCGATCTGGAAAAGTATTTATACCTGGCATGTTCAATCTGTACTGAGTTTACTGAAAAGCAGTTTGGCTTAGTCTCCAGAATTCCAGAAGACAGAAGATCCTGTAAAAGAAAAATCACAAGTCTGGGCACAAATAAATACAAAGATTCAAGGTTGCTGGATGTTAAATTAAGGTAGAAATAGAGGCCAATTATTTGTAATTGGCAATGAACAGTGGGAACAGCTTGCTAAAAGCAGTAGGCCAACAGATGAAGAAGTGCTCAATATTTAATTATGCTAGTTAAAAAAAACCCCCATCACAATAAAGGAGAAAGAACTTGGGCTGGGGGAAAAGGGCACAGGAGAGGCCATTTACTTAAAATGATGAGTTGTTTTCAGTTAGCTGACTCTAATACAGTCTCTCTGAAGTATTTGGCCAGATGAAGCTATCTCAGAGCCACTACTGATTATCTTTGATATCTATGGAATGGGAAGGTTCCAGCACACTGGAAAAACAGAAAAAAAACCATCGAGAGAGCGAGAAAGAAAAGAATAGAGAATAGAGAAAAGAATAGAGCAGATGCATGAGCTGGCCAGTTATGGAACAGTCAGTCTAATTTCAATTCCTGGAAAATATATTAGAACAAATTAACTATTTTTAGAAGATAATAGGGTGATAAGTAACAGCCCTAAACTTGTTAGGAGCTGATTGCATCAAATTAATCTTTTCTACTGCGACAGGTTTAACAGGCTCATGAAGTTGCCTTACAGGCAACTTGCGTAAGTGAGCTTAGCAAACTTTGGACAAACTAATGGACATGCAGGAGAACAGCTGAAGATGACACGTGATCAAAGTAATTGCTAATATTACTAGGAAAGGTTCTATCAAATCAGTTTCTGTGGGCACAGACATTATTCCACCACACAAATATGCAGTTATAAATACACACAAATGTAATTTAAAATTGTATACTTGAGTGGGGCAAAGGGGAGCTAAGCACTCCAGAGGTCAAGAACAGAATTCAGAGTAATGTGGGCAAGTTGGAGAAATGACCTAAAATAATTAAGAAATAAATCAAAGTTAATATTTTTCCTTTGTAAGGAACAGTTCACTGCACAAACACAGGAGGAATAGCAGCTAGCCAGCAGTCCTGTAGCAATGGACCTGGGCATAGACTGGATCTCAAACTGAACATGAGTCAACACGCTCATACTCTTGTGAAAAAAGCAAACATACCAAGATATATAAACAGAAGTGCTGTAAGAGATGTAAAATAAACCTTCCACTCTACTTAGCACTCATTAAAGCCTCTACTGGGATACTTTGTCTATCTTAGGAGACGTGCTTCAAGATGATACCTAGAGACAAAACCACTGGAACAGATTCTGTGAGCAGCTGGTGGAACCCCCATCATTACCCAACTTCTTACAAGGACAAGGTTCAAGTAAAACTAATACTTCTTTATCTGTAGATATCTGGAAGTCTCTTCAAGCCTTTCCACAGGTTTACATTACTTAGAAGATCTATGCAATCATTAATGAATTACTTATACCATAGTTCTAGCCCCCATTACTTGGTAAGGAAATCTCCCCTGTAGTTTAGTGTGTTTGTATCAACTGAAGGTCAATCTTTTTGTTATAATAGTCACATCTGAATAGAAATTCACAAATATTTCAACCACTAATCACGCATCTCACTGTATAAATTCCATCTTCCACACTAGGTGATCCAAGTACATTTTACTGCAAACTGAAAAGCTAGCCTAATATAACTAACGGAGAAGTGCGGAAGAAAATGGATTAGTCAGCCCTAAACTCTAATCGAGCAAGAGCTAGGCTAGAAATGAAAGACAGGGGAAGAAATTTTGTACCACAAACTCCTTCTCTGCCACTGCATATGGCAGGTTATGTTAGACCTGTTAGGAACTGAATAGATTCCTGGCACGATGTTACAAAGCATTCATTCAGTACTGATTTCTTATCAAAATGAAATGCTGGAAAACATGTTTGGTTTCTCTCGCAGTTTCTAAACAACGACCAGAAGAATGCTCAAAAAAACAGCGCACTAAAAAAACCAGCGCACATGACTTTCCCATGGGCAGTGATAACCAGGACAGGGACTATCAACTAAGTAACATTACGGGGGAGGTCAGTCCATACACATTGCTACTCCTTGTAGTCCCGTTGGTAGCAATACTTAGGAAAACAACAGCTGTGGTTTTGCAAGGCAACGCACAGAGCAGTGGCATTTCAGAGGTTAAAAACTTGTACCACGTGTTGTACAAAAGTAGACTTCGTCCCTTTTAAACTGGGAACAGGTGTTGAGTCAGCTCTCTGCACCGAGGCCAAATCTCAGACACCGAAGGGGTGCCAAAGCTGACATGTCATCACGGCGGGGAGGACAGACGAGGGCAATACAAACTGGATGAGACCGATGCTTGAGCTTAGAGATGTGGCTGCCCCACCGACCAGAATAAAAGTAAAACACATTAAAAGAAAGACAGTGCGGGTTAGAACAAGGCTGCAAACTGATTCATACGAGCGAGTCATGTGTTACTGTCCCCTGCTGCCTGAAACAGGAACTTTTCTACTCTCAGCAGGAGACAGCCAGCGCTGCTAAACTCTGAATAGCAATCAGGGGTCCCCTTTGTGCAAAGCAGGAAGATCTAGAAGGTCTGTCTTGGTTACCAGGAAGTCTCCATATCACCGGCTCTGCAACTCCTCCGGCGACCTGAGTGTAAAGCACACTCGGGGCTGTCAGTTCTGTGTGCTGCTTTCGATTCAGTACAGAGGACATGAAACCGTTCCCCCAGCTGTTTTATGTGCATACCTTGTCATTCACCACAGAAAATCTAACTGTGTGGACACGCTGCATATAGGTACAAGTACTGTAATAAGAAAACATGCAGGAGCACATACAAGCAGTAGCTTCCCCACTTCCCCCCGCATCTGAATGGGGTCCCCCCACCATCTAAGATAGGGGTGCGTGTGTATGTGCGAGTGAAATGGCAGTTGTAAAGAAACGCTGCTTTTTCTGTAGGTAAATCATAGCTCCTTCTCTAAATTTAGCTCTGTAGAGTCATTATGAGACAAAGTGCAGTCTATTTATGGGAATTAGTTTATACTTGCTTTGCAAGCTAACGCAGTCCCATTTACTTCGCAAAGCTGTGCGGTGAGTCATGTTACCCAGCAACACTCACACACCCACAGGAACTCGGGAAGCAGAAACTCTCACTCACTCGCTTTTCCCTTTCCTTCTGGGATATTCTTGAGAAACAGCATCCACTAGAAACAGTTCGGAATAATCATGTTCCTGTGAAGCAGACAGCGACTGGTGTGGGTAAAACAAACTGTCATATAAAGTATATGAAAAGAAAAAGGAAGTCTATTCCAAAATAAGTGTTTTTTTTCCTTCTCTTAAGCTTACATCTGAGTTCAGCAATTTGAAAGGTATTACCCCATGTCAGAGCTAAATCTCTGCAGCTGTGAATACCTTCCAGAAAAACTGTTTTTCTCCTCTATCTATCTAAGCATTTCCTGCATGGATCTAGCAATTGTATAGTTGAAAGGGGAGTGAGGGCAGCAAAGTATCCCCAGGAAAGATTTTTGTTTTGTTTTCTATTCAGTTACTCAGCTGACCAAATTAACTCCGTGGCCACATGATCCCCAGATTCCACTCATAGGAAGCAGGATATATCATTTAGGTGGCAAGGCACAGTTACATCAGATTAGCTAGAAAGTGAAATTGCACTCTTATTTATTCTCTGAACTGAGCTATGTAGTCATTGTGACCATTTAGGCTGCATCATATACTACACACATATCCAAGGTGCCCAGACCTGCATTTCATGCTTAAACCTTGTGAAAATACACTCTTTCCAAAAAATCTTGAGTATTTTTCCATGGCGAGTCTCTTTCTCCACCACTAATTCTTAAGCATTCATTACTCAGCAGAGATGTCAATGGTAGTATGCACAAAATAAGAATCAGAATTTACAACTTCACAAGTTTACAACAATATTATAGTACTTTTCACTGCGTGTATGACTGGGTAAGGTTAGACCATCTCCGTCATCTCAGTGTGACTCTAATCTTGTGACAACTTCTCAAGTCTCTTAATTCTGAGTTCTGAACCAGGAATTGCATGATTTTTTCTTTTGTTTGTTTTGTGTTGTGGAGTTTTTTTGCGGTTTGTTTTTGTTTTTTTTTTTTCCTCCTTTCTCTTTGTTGTTCTACACATGCACAATGCCTGCTAACAGGGGCTGGGACTTCAAGGGTGCCATCTCAAAGCTTAGAAGCAACAACAGACAATACTCAGGTGTGCACATTGATCTATTAATGGCAATATACAACAGTTATAGCTGATCATGTATTGTTCACTCTTTACTCAATCCTTTTAATGAGTTGAATAAGCAACAATTACAGAAGTGCCCAAATGAACCCACAGTTTAAGTTTCGCTGTATTTTGCTTAGAGATTTCAAAAAAAGAAAAAGGGAGAAAGAGGAGAAAGGGGAGAAGAGCTATCCACGACCACGTTCTTATGCCACCAGGTTTTTGCCATTTCAAATTGGTTAAGCTAATACACCTACTCTTTAAGCAGTAGTTGACAATACTGTCATCTGTATTATTAGGTAGCTTTTTAAAAACATGCCAACCAAATATGCTTTCCGTTTGAATTTTCCAAACAACTTTATTCTTTAGTATCTTCTCTATTCTCTATTTTGATATCCAGTGATTGCCTAAAGCACAGCCTAAAGGGGAGAGGGGGAAAAAATCACTGTAAAAGAGATAGAACAGTGACTTTTTTGGATTATAAGACCAACTACCTCAGGGCTTCTTTAAAATGCAGTATGAAAACAAAATTATGACAATAATCTGTGCTACAGCTTTGAAATTATGATTTCAGCCAAACCAGCAAAGTTTCCAAACAGTTGCCATTGCAGCTTGGATTTCTCCCAGAATGGCAGCAGTGAAGTGTCTCACGTACTTTCGCTCTGACTAGGCTCAGAGAGAAGGAACACAGACCACACCTGGAACTCAGGCAGCACCTCTGTCACGTTCGGCAGAGTGCCTCTCCTGCTATCCACAGGATACAGGGGTATCTCCCCAAAGCTGCCCATTTGTGAATGAGACCAGAATATGCCTGATTTAAACGCAGGAAGTACAGATTAATTGAGAGTGAAAAAGAGAAAGCGCAAACCTGTGTGAAAAAGCCTAAATCTGTTCTTCACTGTGCAGATTACCAGAGATATCCAGCGTAACATACAGCACATCACTCTCATTTTACCTCAACATAAGTATAGGATGGTTTCAGGTGGTTCTATCCAACTGCTCTCAACAGAACAAAAATTGCTCCTGCTACAATTCAAGCAGCAGTGGAACTGGTTTTTAAGGGTTATTAAGGTAAGCCATGGTGATGAAGCATGATTTATAGCCCTGTCGTTCTTATGACATGCTAGGCACGTCTCAGTCCACAAGTACAAAAAAAAATTAAAAAAAAATCTGTCATCACTATACTTAGGAGTGTTGGTGTACAGTTCTTAGTTACCTTCTTATAGGCACATGTCAGAGGTTTCAAAATAGACACAAAATTCCCAGTGGACAAGTTATAAAGCAGGTGTTGTATTAATGCAGCTGGAGCTGCACGTAAAATATTTATCAGCATAACCACATTTTTTCTGGTTAATTTGAGGGATAAATAGTTTCTACTGCCGTGAGACATTTGTTGAGAATGTAACAGAAACTGTTGAATTAAAAACAAATAAATAAAAATAATGGCTACACATACATGAGGTAACGACCCTGAGCCCTTTACAAGCAGACAAGAGAAAGCAAGAGCACCGAGTACAGCCCTGCCTACCAGGAAGTCACTGCTTGCAGTGAAAGTGAGATGAAATTCAGATGTAAATGTAAAACTAGGCACAGATGCGGTGATCTTAAGGTTTTCAGTCTCCTACCTTGGTGGAATAAAACGGCAGAAGACTTGGTCACTAGCAATAAAGGAAAAATAACTGGAATAAATTCATCACTTGGCTCTAGAAGTCATGAATGTTCCAAAACTCTACTATTCACGTGCACTGGGAATTACCATGAGCAATACCACTTGCAGTACATGACAGACGAACTTCTGTCTTTTAATTTCCTCCTCTTTGTTAAGCAAGACAGTTTAATCCAGTGACCTGACTTTTTGTGTATTTTATACTTTGATTGTTGAATTTTGTTTTAAAAGTTAAGAGCTGTAATGTATGGATGTTTAATAAAATAATTAGCTATTAGGAAGAGTCACATGACTGACTCACATTCTATACAAAAAAAGTAAGAGTTTGGGTACTATTTTCTTTTTCCCATATACTAAGCAGAATTACACTATTCTGCAAATGAAGTACAAAGCTATTGATTTGTCACTTAACTGAAAAACTAGATTTGCATCATACCAATATCCTTAAAAATTTTTAACTTGGCTGACACATCAAACACAGACTAATTTTATGCAGACAACAGAGACTGCACTGGCCAGACACTTCTGCTGGAGGAAGCGTTACACCGGGGCTGGAATCCCTTCCCAGTGACACTGCTTAATGCTCTGCCAGAGCCTCCTGCTTTTCAGACCCCTTGTTTGTGCCTTCATAAAAATTAGCCAGCGTTTAACTTTTGTTTCCCTGCCCATGTTAACCTATTTTCTAGATGTGAGAACCTTCCACAAGGGAACCAACTGTATATTTAGTCTGACAAAGAAAAATAAGAGAAAACGTTCACCTTTGCATCCCAGCTATAACCCTGCTAATGTAACAGTCGCAAACCGGTTGCTGATTTTTCTAAAGCTTCAGGGCTGCAGACCCTCATTTGCACGGTACAGAGGGTTTGGAGAGCAGCAAGTCCCTCACAGCACTGGTTCCCAGTCTCCGACTGCCTCCCCCCATCTCTTCCAAGTAGCTGTCTGCTCTCCCGTCTTAGGAACAAAGGCAATAAGGCAACATAATGCCGTGATACTGGGGAAGTGATTGAGGTCACTCCGATGGAAAACACTGGACACTACAGACTAGCTACTCATATTTCTTTAAAATATCTATTAATATATCACTAACCAATGCATTTCTGCCTACCTACTTAAGGTCATTTTTCTCTCTGAAGGAGTCAGGTAGGTCTACTCAAACCTTTACAGGAAGAACCTTTACAGCAGAACTACCACTGGGCCTCTTTCCTTTTGAGAATAATAATAAAGGTTAGGGTTCAATGTGAAGCCATTTTCATTTAAAGCAAAGGCTCCATGACACAATTGCAGATGAAGGCAGTGATTTCAAACAAACTGTGTGTGGGGGTGGAGAGCAGCCTCCGAGGATACTTTGGGGCATGGCTGAGGCCCATTTGGGAAGGTTTGGTATACTTCTCAGATCAAAATCAAGTGCAGGAAAGGCACTATGCAAAAAGTGAAAATAAAGAATCATTATTGACTGAGCTAATTGACTTGCTGATCTCGAGATGTTTGAAGGATTGGTATTGTAGGGAACTTTTTCTTCCCATCCGATTGCCTTGAATTCTTAGAATGCCTTATCCTTGTCCTCTGTGCCTTCTTATACATGTGCAAACCCCTACTGGGTGGCTGGTTGGAGAGGGGGTGCTGGCTGAGGGCAGCCGTACTGGGGCCTGCCCTGGCTCTCCATTGTTGCAGAAGCATGCACCAGCTCAGCACTGCCCTGCTACGCACTCTAAATCCCCGCTTTTGTGTTTCCTCACTGGCAGAGATAGCTACTCTGAACAGCGGCCTCCTTGCCTGGCGCACTGAGACAAAGAAATGTACAACCGCATAGTTATACCTCATGACTCAGCTGAAAAGACATGAGTCAAACGGCAACCTCCTCAGGACAACAGGAGCTGCATATTAACCACCCATCTGTGCACACGGTCGTGATTGTGCGTCATATTGCCTGATTCAGAAGAATTAAAACAGGCACAGAGGAAGAGGAAACCCGTAGCGAGATTTATTTTTCCTCCTGGGGGAAGACATCTGTCTTTGTAGAAGTGTGTTTGTACAGGTTGCATATTCTCTGAGCAGTGAAACTTTCATCTGGGCATCAAAGTGACACATTTACTATTTAACTTTCATTGAGTAGAAGCAGACAGATGGATTTAGTTTGGAATTTTGTTTTGGTCTGTTGCCTTTTTTTTTTTTTTTACCATTAGATCCTCAGTTAGAAGTGAAGCCAGCTGCTCATAATTCAATTCCAGTGATTCAAACTGGTTGCTTGCATTTTGATCGCTTGTTTAATACAGTTGGTATTTCAGTGGTCAAAAGTAACCTTTGAAGTTAGCACCCCATTAAGAGGAGAGCTGGAGGGGGAGGAATTGCAGTTCCTGTGGCTTGTGATTTTAGTGTATTCTTAGCCTGATTGAAGAAGACTGCTGGGGATTGATTTTCACAGCCTGTTTCAGTAAGAAGGGATAATTTGAATCCCAAGAACGTAGCAATCCATGCAGAGTTATAGGTATGTACTACATCTAAGCTTGAGTGAACATATTTTGCATGCACTTTGACTGGGGTAGTCAAAACCTCAGCTGCTGCCCCGCACTAGAGACAGCTCTGCCCACATACATCTATTTTTTACAATAAAGGTGCTGGCTGCACACAGGCAGCTACACAGACCTTTGATATACAGCTGCTTGGCACCCCTCTTTCCTTTCTAAACCTTTCACAGCTCCACAAACATCACACAACTCTTGATCTGAGCTCTTGAGGATGAGAGGACTCACAGGGTGGGCGGTTCACAGAAAAAGCTGCCCATTTTTTCTTAAAACAAGGAGTAAGTGCTGGTTATTGAATCCTCCCTGCCCCCATCTGTGATAGAAGGGGGAACAAGGCTGATTTCCACCCTCTGCCTGCAGGAATTCAAGCCACCTTCTCCCATGGGAGGGAGAATTTAGGTCTGTGACAGAGAACTGTGAGTTCTGTTGCTGGCACCGTATATTTCACCAGTTACAGATGACAACACAGCTTTGCCACATGCCATCTCCTTTGCAGATTTGGCTTTAGGTCATGCTACAGAAAAATACTCCAGCAGATGCTTAGCCCTCAATAGCTGCTTAAAGCACCATTGGCATCAACGTGACTCTACACAGAGATGTTAAATTACCACAGCCAACCTTGTGTGAATATTCTTCCACAGTGTGATCCTTCTCTATTGGTATGCACATCTTGTATTTTCCAGTTTTCTCTACTTTCAAAACCATGCAGAGATGCTAAACAATTCTATTCTATACATTTAGCTATGTATTAACAATTCAAATATCTTGATTTCTCATTCTCTCCGCACAAGGGCTTTTAGGCTTAAGCAGTTAGGATTAAGCAGAAGCTATTTTCTTAGCAGAAAATATTAGTGTAACTGCACTGGAAATAGATTCCAAAATATGCACATCTCTAAATCCAAAATAAAAAATAATAAAGAAAAACCAACAAAGACTGCACTAACTAAACAAAATTCCAGACAAGAAATTAAGCCTTGCCATAGCCATTCCAAATGAATTAATAGCTCAACTTCCAGCTGAACAAGATATCTGGTTACTAAATTTTTAAAAAAAACCCCTTAAACTTCAGTTTCAGACCTTTAATCAAACCTGCTGATTGCAGGAGCAAAGCTTGACTGTGCAAAATGAATGCCAGTTGTGATGCAGGTAATGATAGAGGCTTGATGGCAAAGCAGACTGTGGCAAATAATTCCTCTGTAATTGCTGTGGGCTTTATTTTCCATCCTATCTGAGCAGAGCAACACATTATATTGCCTCCTGTCTACTGGACTGCCAAAATCACCTTCCACTTCCCTTAAAGTTCTTAGGTACTTTCTCAGCTGAACAAAACAACCATGCAAGATGCACGGACTCCACAAAGCATGCAAATTTGAAAGCATTGTAAGTCTATCAAACCAAAACCCAATTTCACTTAGTGACATTTTGTATATTCATACAGTTTGTGTTTAAGATCATTCAGAAGACAGACATTTTTTGGTGTTAAAGGAAATGCTCTCCTTTCTTTTTTTCTCTACTCTCCCTTCTTGGCCTGTAACGCAAAAGGCAGTTGAAGTGGTTTTGCTTAAATAATAGCATTAGAGCTACGTAATGCTCAGGAGCAGTGGCAGACTTTTGTCTTAGAATAGGATAGAATATTTCAGTTGGAAGGGTACTGCAACAATCATCTAGTTCAATTGCCTGACCACTTTAGGGCTGTCTGAAAGTTAAAGCAAATTATTAAGGGCACTGTACAGATGCCTTAAAAATTGACAGGCAGTGTCAGTCTGGAATTGAGCTGCAAAATATACTCCATTTCAGTTTCCTTTTAAAGATGGCCAGAGCAATTATTGTCTTTATATTGTCACATTATCACAGAAACTACCCGCAATTTTTAGAATATTGTGTTTTCCCTAAATTGCTTTCAAATTATCAGTTGTTGCAGGACTCTTGTTTCATTTCCTTTTAATGAATACATAAAAAACTTCTCTCCCCTCCAGGAGAGACTGGTTAAACTTGTACATACAGAAGGCACTTGCTCCTCCATGTTCTCTGTGAAGCCCAGATGGTCAGGGAAAAAGGAGTGGGAGAAAGATGGTTTTGGTTTGTTGTTTTTTTTTTCTTTTCACTCCTCCCAAATCAAAACCAAACCAGCCCTCTGGCTCCTCATCTGCTAAACCTTCTCAACTCGTAAGATGATTCAGAAATAGAAGATTAATCATTTACTGCTAGAATGCTGCAGCAGAAGAGGTAGTCAGAGGAACATCAACAGAACCATGTTTTCCATCAGAAAACATGACGACATCCAAGTCTGGCTAAGCTAAGCTTATTAAGTATCTACAATGGAATTTAATTTAGGAAAAGACAAGAAAATATAATATATTCATATCCTTTTATGAAGCAGCCATATAGAAACATTTGTATATTGAAGAAAAAAAAAAGACACTAAGAAATTCCTTTCATCAAATTTCCTTCCAAGAACACTTTATGAAAGGCTATTACTACTCTTCATACAGGTGTACTCTGTAGCAAATGGCTACCCTTTAAAGGGAGAGGAAGGCAAAGAGAATTTTGGCTTAATAAGCCACACTTTCTTTCCATTGCTATGCCTTGGGCAATTCCCAGGCACCCTCATTTGTGGTGTGTTGCAATCATGTACAAGTTATGTTGCAATAAGAGCAAAGTTACCATTATTCTAAAGTTAATCTGCACTCACTTGAAAATGTACATCAGTACCTGAACCTTTTTTTTTTTTTTAATTACTCAACTACTTGAGTTTTCACGTTTTGTGTCTGAGCCAGGCCTGAACTCTGCCAATATGTAATCTTACTAAAGTATGCTACTGAGAAGCAAAAATCAGGTCAGTATTTTTGGAGCTTACAGAGAATAAGGAAAATTACTTCTCTAAAATAACACGTGCAACTGTTTCAGGACAATACTGCTTAACTGATAAGGTCAAATAGTTAAAATTTCACATGGAAATAACTTTTCTCAAAGAATGATTCATTCTATGAAATGCAATTTTCATTGTTTTATGACTCCTTCAAGAACTACATTGGCCAGATGTGCATTAGAGCTTCTTAGAAATTACTGAGCATTATGTCAAGTCAGATCAATGGTTTTACACACAATAAAAACTTGACTTCTGTGTCAAGAATTTGAATGATGCAGATGTAGTTTTAGTTGAAAACATAAGACCAACCATCATTATGGCAGCTTTATGAAGGAAGGGAAGTAGAAAGGTTGCAATAGCGATTTAAATGAGAGGATCTCCAGTTTTTCACTCAAAGCAGCATTTTTTTATCCTCTGGCATGCCTTTTTATGCCCCACGTATAGTCCATTAGATATAGAATTGTAGAAATATTGGTAACTGTTGTATGAGTGAGGCATGAAGTAGGTAAATCAGCAAAGCTTTAAGTTGACTCTAGCACGGTCTCATTTCTTAGACTAAACAAATGCATTTTAAAATATGACTCATCATGTTTCTTGATAGAAAAGAGACCAACAGGAGGCTAATCAACTTCTTTTTAAGTACCTAACCCCACAAGATAATCTTTATATCTTCGGGACTACCTATTTTACTGTTGGTGAATACACTACTAATAGTGTGGTAGCTTCCTCCCAGTGGGCACAGTAATAGCAAAATGTTTTAATACCAAGTCATTCCTGGATATAATTATATCCTTTCCTTAGCTTCAAGTCAGACGTATCCTCTTCAGTATAACAACTCAGGCCAGAGCCCTTGTACTAACAGAGACAACATCTTTACTGACCTGTCTCAGAAAAAGATTTGGCCAGTCAATAACAGTGAGTAAGAATCATTTAGATTTATTTTGGTTTTTTGATTGCTCTTAAATTGCATGATTTAAGAGCAGACACTCAGCTTTTTGAGATACAGGAAATACAGGAAAAATGGGAGGTCTTGTTAAGATGCTATTCTCTGTAACACAATAGCAGTGTTTCAGTTGATCTTAAAATGGAAAAAGAAGAGGTTGGAAGTTTAAAAGCATGTCTCTCCCAGATGCTCTAAGTGTTCTAACAGAGGACACTACCTTTCCATACAAACTTTGCCTTGTTTATCTTTGTAATATATAGCCTTCCTCACCCACATCTTTCCTGCCTGGATGCAAAGACTAAAAATATTGGAATATCTGTTAAACTCGAAGGTCAGTTCATTTATCATGGAAACAAACATTCCCAGAAAGCAGAAGAAAATAAATTGGCAAGTAAGTAAGTGATTGAGAGGATCATAGAATCATAGAATTGTCAGGGTTGGAAGGGACCTTAAAGATCATCTAGTTCCAACCCCCTGCCATGGGCAGGGACATCCCCCACTAGATCAGGCTGCCCAGAGCCCCATCCAGCCGGGCCTTAAAAACTTCCAGGGATGGGGCTTCCACCACCTCTCTGGGCAACCTGTGCCAGTGTCTCACCACCCTCATGGGGAAGAACTTCTTCCTAACGTCCAACCTGAACTGACCCATCTCTGTCTTTAATCTATTCCCCCTAGTCAAATCACTACCCGACATCCTAAAAAGCCCCTCACCAGCTTTCTTGTAGCCCCCTTGAGATACTAGAAGGAGAAGCTATAAAAACAATATATCACAGAACAGTTCAAATTCTGGGAAATGAACTAAGATGACCCTTTCACAGAGAAAATACAGTCATCACCAGTCACATAGGAATATGCAGGCGGGGAAGCATCGTGTATGGGTGTCTATACATTATGGAGAGTTACATAAACTTTCACTCATTTAGCATTAAAAAAGCCTACATAAGCTCACTTATTTTTGGGTCTTTAAGCTGCATGACTGACAGTTGGTACCCTTGAAACAGTCAAACAGTGAACTGAAAAACACACCCACTCCTTTGTGGCCTTTCCTCTTTTGAAAAGCATGAAGAAGGCACTTTACGAGTCTGCATAAGACCAGGGTTCAGATCTCAGGTCAATACCCATGTCACATGCTGTAGGGCATTCTGCAAGGAGTTATTCCATCTCTGCTACTAATGTTGGTAGAACCCTGCACTATATGTTTCAAAAAATATTTAATCAGTACTGTGTGAGAAGGAGACATTGAGGAGAATACAGTTTAAAATACCTGGCAACACTTAAGACATGCTCCCAAAGCAGTGGTTCAACTCCTGCTCTGAAATGGGTGAAAAATGATTTTGAATTGACTTCCCTCATTCCAGCTGGACATCCTAATTCTCGTCTTCTTGATCAAACAACTTCTTACTCTGGTATGCCTGTTAAGGAAATGCAGCAAAAAATAACAATCAGGGGATTGTTTCAGGAAAATAGCCACCACAAAAAAAATGGCAAATTTCTGTCAAGAACCTCTGTCGCACAGGTGAACTGCGATGAAAGGTTGTTACTTCTGAAAGAATATGAGAAATGTTTTTTTGAACAGAACTGTGCAAACAGGAACGTGGCAATGAAACAGAAGCAGTATCATGATTAGTAGAAACTATTTTGAGAGGTATTTTTCCTTTTTGTTAGCCTCATGCCGAAAGGTAAAACTTCAGTGTTTATTGGGGTTTCCCATTTGTGATGTAGTAAAAGCCACACTGAACTAAGAGCAATAATCCCATCCTATGTTTTGATACTTTTAAAAGTAAAATTGAAGATAGTTGTGTACTAAGTTAATTGTAGCCTGTTATCTAGAAATAATACAAGGATTTATAGAATTTTTTTCTGTCACACTTTCCAAGCTCACCTAAAACTTAGGTGCTATACGAAATGAGTATTAATAGTGCATTAGATGAGGAGAAAAAAATCTAGTATTCTGGTCAACAATTTCTAGCCTGCTCAGTTGCTGATATTCCTAAAACTGATTCAGTTTTAACTGAAAAGAGTTCAGGTTTATTTCAGTGATATGGAGAATGTCTACATTCACTTCTAGTGCATCTATTGGGAGGTTGGATTAAATGATCTCTAAGGTCCCTTCCAGCCTAGGCCATTCTATGATTCTAGTCCCTTAAGTATCTGTGTTTTAATTTTGATATTCAACTGCACTGTTTTCAAGGAAGAACACTAAAAACATGGAAGGTTAAAGTTTCCAACTACAGAACAGGCATAATAACAAGCCTGTTCATATATTGCCCAGTTCATCATCTCTAGAAAAGCAAAGGCACAAATCTATACGCAAAAACTATTTTTAAATTTTTTGAACTCTTTTTCCTCCTTTTTAACCAAGGCTTCTTGAAATAATACAAATTCCTGTAAACACAAAGTGACATTATTCCTTTTAATACAATGCCGGGTGCAAAATATTACTTACCTGTAAAGGCAGACCAGAAACTTCTGAAGTAGGTAATTTTCCAGAAAAATATTAACCATCCCTTAGTTCAGTCACCAGTCTTGTTCAGCACACTTTGAGAATGATGTTCCAACTTCAGGGAGACAGTAATTTTCAACAACAGACGCACATGTAAATATTCCATTCATTTATTGTGGAAACACTGGAGACACAATACATCTTTAAGATACTCCTGCT
>NW_009716605.1:20316-22041 GCF_000703405.1 Apaloderma vittatum
CATTTAATCCAAACTTTACACTGTTTATTGTGGAAATGCTGCAGACACAAACACAGATTTAAACACAGTTCCAACAGCAGAGAACATGACACTTCAAGGAAGGTCAAACCAAAATGGCTCTTAAAGCTAAAAAGGTAGAGGCAGATGCCATTTCCTAGAAATGAAGGAAGGTAGGCTCCACTGGAGCAGCTTTAGTACTGGGCTTTTCTTTTGGATTGGTGGTAAATGAAAAACCCAGAGCCCAGTGATTTTCCTTTTTTACCTAATTGCTCCAATCCAGGAATCTTTGGCACAGGAGTTTTCTTTTGCTTTGTGACTACGAGACTATTCAGCCATTTGGTCTTAACAAGGCCACTGTTTTCATTGGCTTCATTTAATCCTACTGTGTGGCATTTAATTGCGTGTTGTGCAAAGGATGCTTTTGAGCGTCAAATTCTATGTCGACAGGAGACTAACAGCATCAGGTTATTGCACTAGTTCTTTTTTTACTCTGTTTTTACCTGACTAACAAACAAGGCTGTTAGAGAACTGATTTTCCTTATAGCCTTATTTTATTGCATTTACACCGACAGCTTGACAAATACATCTATGTGCAAGAGGAAGGAATTCCACTGCATTGATTTAAAGAGACAAAAAAATGAACTGCCAAACTGAAAGTTATTTTAAGGTAAGCATGCAGATATTCTATTTCTAGTTCCGTCTTGCACGCTGCCTAGATTTAAACCACAAAGTTGCACTTCTTTGCACAGCAGAATAAAGATAAGGCCTATTTAAAAACCTGCACCACAGAGAACAGTAACACATGGCTTATTCTGTCAGTCACAACAGTACATTTTACTTCCTTGTTGCTCTGTATCAGTTGTGAAGCTCTATTCATGAAACAGGGAATGTTTATATATTGGAATCTTGTGTGTAAAATAGAATCACGTGTGCATTTCTTAGACATCAATTAAAACACAGACAAATTAAAAGCATTATAAAAGACTATAGAAAACTAGAGCTTTTCTAGAATTTTAAACAGCACAAAACCTATCAATCTCATCATGGAAATCAAAACAATTTTTGGGGTGCAATTCTTTGCATGCCATTCCTCCTTACAGTGCTACATAATCATGTTGCTTTTTCCTCTCATTTCAGTATCGACAAACATCTGCCTACACATTGATTTAGAAAATAGTAATTAAAAACTGGAAAGAATTGGAGCCTAGCACACAGATTTAAAATGTTGTCTCTGATCATATATTTGATACCAAGTTCAAGCATGAAACTATTGTATTCAATCCAAGTAGTTTCTTGTTAGGAAATAGCACACATACGCTGTAAAATAATTTTTAGTACAAAAGACAGACAGGTAAAATATTTTTACTGAAAAGCTCTGAAGACTCCTAGGCATCAGTAGGGAAGGCACTTTTCTGGTCATATAATTCTAGCACACTGGGATTCGGCACAGCTTTGGTATTTCAACATCTCCTTCAGTTTCTATGCAAGTGATATCCACTGACTGCCCAGTCCTGAACTTCTCCACTTGCAAATAATGCAAAGAAAATTGCTCCAAATAGATTAATAGAAGCAGCAATATAGAAAACAGTCTGCCATTCTCCAACAGTATTCTGTCAAAAGGGGGAAAGAAAAAAAAAACCACAAAGATGCAGTCAATGTGCAGCTCCACACTCAAGCAGTAGCAAATTTAGAACTGGTGCAACATGCCTTGCCTATTTAAATGCT